>NW_004524796.1:3096002-3097470 GCF_000260255.1 Octodon degus | reverse complement strand
TTTTCGAATATTGAACCATCCTTGCATCCCTGGGATGAATCCTACCTGGTCATGGTGTATGATCTTCTTGATGATTTGCTGTATTCTATTTGCTAGTATGTTCTTGAGGATTTTGGCATCTATGTTCATGAGGGAGATCGACCTGTAGTTTTCTTTCTTAGTTGTGTCTTTCCCTGGTTTTGGTATCAGTATAATACTTGCCTCCAGGAAAGATTTTGCAAGGATTTCCTCCTTTTCAATTCCATGGAAGAGTTTGAGGAGTATAGGGACAACATCTTCTGTAAATTTCTTGTAGAATTCAGTTGTGAATTCATCAGGACCTGGACTTTTCTTTGTTGGTAGGTTTTTCTATTACATCTTGTATTTCATTGGCTGTTATTGGGCTATTGAGAGTGGTTATATCTTGTTGATTCATTTGTGGTAATTTGTACCCTTCTAGGAATCTGTCCATTTCTTCTGTGTCTTCTATTCTGTGATAGTAAAGATTCTCAAAGTAGATATTGATAATCTTCTGAATTTCCACTGGGTCTGTGGTAATTACACCCTTTTCATTTCTTATTGTTTGTATTTGGATTTTTTCTTTCTTCTTCTTGATGAGGCTTATCAGTTTTATTTAATCTTTTAAAAAAATCAGCTTTTTATTTCGTTAATTCTTTGAATTGTTTTCTTCATCTCAACTGAATTAATTTCTGCTCTAGTCTTTATGATTTCTTCCTGTCTATGGGCTCTGGGTTTGGCTTATCTTCCTTTTCTAGTTGTTGAAGGTGCAGCATTAGGGTGTTTATTTGTTCCCGTTCTGTTTTCCTAATGTGTGAGTTCACAGCAATAAATTTCCCTCTGAGAACTTCTTTCGTCATGTCCCATAAATTCCTATAAGTTGGGGTTGAATTTTCATTGAATTGCAGACATTGTTGAATTTCTTGTTTTATTTCATCTGTGACCCACTGGTTCCTGTATAGGGTGTCATTTAATTTCCATGTATTTAGGCTGTTTTTCTAGTTTCTTTTGTCATTTATTTCCAGTTTCATTGCACTGTGGTCAGATAATATGTATGGGATAATTTCTATTTTCTTGCATATACTTAAGCATGACCTATGGACAGTATGTGGTCTATTTTAGAAAATGACCTGTGTGCAGCTGAATTAAATGTGTATTCAGCCGTGTTTGGGTGGAACCCTCTGTATATGTCCATCAAGTCCATTTGTTTCAAGCTCTGGTTCAGTTCTGTTATGTCTTTGCTAATTTTTTGTCTGGTTGACCTATCTTTTGGGGATAAGGTGGTGTTGAGGTTTCCTGTTAAGGTTGTGTTATTGGATATTAGATTTTTCATGTCCCTTAAGATTTGCTTTATATAGTTAGGTATTCCCATGTTCGGTGCATACATATTTATGATTGTTACCTCTTCCTCTTGAATTTTTCCCCTAACCAGTATATAGTGGCCTCCTTTATTTCACTTGCTCATTGTTGG
>NW_004524796.1:3087815-3095321 GCF_000260255.1 Octodon degus | reverse complement strand
GTGTGTTTTTAATTGGGTTGACGTTACTTGGTGTTCTGTGTGCTTCAGTTACCTGAATGTCAGATTGTTTCCTCATATTTGGGAAGTATTCTGCTATTACTTCTGCCCATATTTTAAAAATGTCATTTATATTGAGTCCTTCTTTCTCATTGATGTTTATTAATCTCACATTGTTCATCTTTGCATTGTCTTGCAGGTGATGGATTATTTTTTCCTGCATCCTAGTTGTTTTTAAGAGATCCTTTCTTACCTTTTCACTAGCTGCCCCAGCGTCTTCAAGATCTGAAACTCTGTCTTCACTTTCACTTGAACAGTTTTGCAAGCTTTTGATTGAGATTTTAAATTCCTCTATATCTCTTTGACTCTGCTTCATACAATCTATTTCTTTCCTGCATTACTCATTCAAGGAATCCGTCATTTTTCTACTCTCTTCTATTTTTTTATCTATGTCTTCTTTAGACGTAGTTATTAATTCTTTTACTGCAATGTTTTCTTCACTTTGGGTTTCCTCCGTATGTTTCTGTAGTTGATTCTTTATGTCAGATGCTATGAGTTCAGAGAATTCTTTTCTATTTCAGAAAAGAATTCCCCTCTGAGTGCTCTATAACTTTCTGCTGTTGCTTATTTACTTTCAGTGCTATTAATTCATACTTTTGAGCTGAGCTAGTGTCCTCTGCACTTGTTCTGGGTGGACATTAGTTTTCCTCCATATCTTTCTGCATTTGATTCTTTACTGCAGATGCTATTAATTCTGGGACTTCTTTTTTCATTTCTAATCTGAGTTCCTTTATACATTTCTGCAGCTGCTTCTTTATTTCAAAAGCTGTTGATTCATTGATTTCAGCTGTGTGATTCCCAATTTGTTCTGTGTTAGTGTCCTCTGTACTTGTTATGGGTGGGCTTGGGATCTGAGATTGGATTTTGCTCCTTCTCTTTGTAATTTTGTGTAGCACTATCTTCTGATGTTTGTTGTAGAGCTTTGGTGCAGTTATAACCTTAGCACCTACTGAAGTTCAGGTGCAGATCTACAAAGTATGGATTTATCCTGTTGTGTCTAGCTTGGGTCTGGCTGCTGTGCTCTGCTCTTACCTGCTGTTGCCCTTGGGATTGATCCTGTTGTGTCCCTCTGGCAAGATATTCTGCTCCTGGACTAGCAGGGTGGCTTTGTCCCCTTCTCTCTCTGCAAGGATTGCAGCTGCAGGGTTTCACCCCAGGTCTGTATGCCAGGCCTGAGCTGAGTCTGGAGGGGATAAGGTGGTGTAGGGGAGAGAGGAAGCTCTCCCACACACTCACTGGGCCTGTGTTAGGTCTGGATCTGGGGGTCCCCATAATGTGGCAGAAATTCTCAGTGGGCTGGCATGGTGGGGGGTGCTGTGGAGTGGTGGTGAGGGATCCCAAGGGGGTGGAAGATGGTCTCACCCACACTATGCCTGGGCTGGGACCAATAGGTCCTGCTGGTTCAGGGTAGCCAGAAGCTTTCCCACACACTCACTGGGCTTGTTATAGGACTGGATCTGTGGGTCCCCAGAACGTGGCAGATATTCTCACTAGGTAGTTGGTGTGGGGGTGGTGCTGCGGAGTGGTAGGGGGTCCAAAGAGGGTTTAAGAGGGTCTCACCCATGCTGCACCTGGGTGGGACCAGCAGGGCCTGCAGGTGCAGAGTACCATGAAGCTCTCCCACATACTCACCAGGGCCTGGGCTAGGATTGGATCTGGGGATCCCAAGAACATGGCAGAAGTGCCCAAATATATTTTTTAAAAAAAGATTCAGCTGCTATGTTGACAATATCCTTTCTCCAAGAGCCACTTTGTGTGGAGAGGTGCTTGACTCCTAAATCCAAAATACCTCCCTCCTCCCTGTAGCCATGTGCAGTGCTATTCTTTAGCAACTCCAAATCATGTCATGTGCTATACCTTGCATCTACCCTTGTATCAGATGACTAACAAAATTTGGAAAAGTTAAACACATATCACCTACCAATAACAAACAAACAAACAAACAAGCAAAGAGCAACAACGAGCCAAAATAAAAGAACCAAACAAAAATACTAAAAAAACAAAGCCTGGTTTTCCATACAGTCATACCTTGATGTCCCACTGCCCTGAAACTTGTTGTATTTAATACATTTTGACACAAAAAAAATTCTTCTTGGCACTCCTTGTTGATTTGGTCTGTGCACAAGAACTTCTCAGTGCTGATTGCTTCCTGGGTTGCTGCCTTTCCATCTTGTTATTTTGAGTACACACTGAATCTCTGAGGACCAATTAATGACAAGGACAAGGTACCACTCTACATCAAAGCAAGCTGTTTCCTTATTTACCACTCAAGTGAAGCATTTGAACTGGTATGTTCATCTTGTCAAATATTCATTAATAGATGTTTCTCTTAACAGCCAGAACCTATGGTGGGAAAAGATCCTCTTTAGCATCGAGGAGCTCAGATACTACTAGCAAGAGACCATAAACAGCCTAAAAGGGGAGATCATTTTTTTGTTTTATTTTGGTGGGTAGAACTGAATGTTTTAAGATTAGGATGGCAAGAGGTCACGGCATAGGAAGTGGTGGATGATTTCAAACAGAAAAAGTGAAAATGCATAGACTGCTACCTGAGAAGACTTGGAGATGGCTCCAGACCCCTGGAATGGGGGTCAGGTCCTCCTTTTCCGTAAATGTTAATAAAGATGCAGGAAGATGATGGATGGATGGATGTGAAAATTGGATATGAAAGAATTTTCATGTAGATACTTCAGTTTTCCTTCTGTACTAAAAGATGAGGTTATCTGCTAAGAGTGAGGAGCATGCTCATGGGGTAGGAAGACTGAGAAAAGTAGTAAAGTCTTGCAGTAGTCACTATGGATAGAAAGAACATTATACCTCAAGAATTGGTGCCAACCTGTATATATATATATATATATATATATATATATATATGTTTCCCCCACACACACCCCCACCCCAGAAGACAGAAATAAGTGGAGAACACAAATATTTCACTGGTTTAAGGTTTGGAAATTGCTGCATAAGTAGGGTATAGAAAACATGGAAAACAGGACTGGAAGATATGGGTACAGAGTAGTGGACATGAAGAGCTATTGGCTGTTGGCTAAGGAGGGAGTTCAGAGAGAGCATCAGGCAGAGTAGAAGTTGGAGAAGGTGATGAAGAGGTCAGATGCTTCAAGTAAATAGTGGCTGAGAAGTGGAAATGAGGATGGTATGGGCATAGATGTAACACAGGGTGTAAGAAATTATGAAGGAGCCAACTGGAGTGATGTGATAACTGAGGGATGATGACAAGAGTCAAAAGGAATAGAATTCATATGGCCCAAGAACAGAGAGTTTGGACTTTACAAAATTATTCATGATGGTAGTTAAAGCAACTAGGAGTCTAAAAAGACTCAGAGTACAGAGAATCCTGTCTCAATGTCCCTTGTGGCTCTAACATCATTTTGTTTGGATTCATAGAAGTAATCATAATTAAACAACGTTTTACTGGCTTCTGGTGACATTCACTTGTAATATTGGATAACAACTGGTTAAGAGGTTTTTTTCTTTTGTTTTGTTTTTTGTTTTACTAAAGCAACTCAATAATCATATCCACCCAGCTGTGGGTTGCTATGGGTCGTGTCACAGTGGAAATGGGATAATTTGATTCAGAAGTGGATCTGACCAATGTTTATCATTTTGTGGCTTTCATTCCCTAAGAGTATTTCCTTATTTGTCAAAATGCAATAGTAATGCTGACCAATAATAGTGATTGTTGAGATGGTCACATAGATGAAATTCATTCCTGGGATGTTTGGCCTGGTACTCCTTTTATCCTTCCTACCTGAGCCTACTTTCTGCTGATCCATGTAGGAATTACCATATGGATTATTTTATTAAAATAAAATAAAATATGCTCCCCAGTATGATTTATTATAAAAGGGCCCATAAAAATTTTATATATTCATCAGTTTAGCTTTTGAGAGGTGATTGGATCATGGAGGCTTAATAATCATCAGATTAATCCACTGTTGGATGCAGGGCTTAAGATGCTGTTAGGAGGCGAGGCCTGGAAAGAGCAAGTAGGGCCAGGGAGGAGCAGGTGGGGCCTGGGAGGAGGAGGTGGGGCCTGGATGTAGGAGATGGGACCTGGGAGGAGGAGGTGGGGCCTGGGAGGAACAGGTGAGGCTTGGGAGAAGGAGGTGGGGCCTGGGAGGACCAGGTGAGGCCTGGGAGGAGGGGGTGAGACCTGGGAGGAGGAGGAGGTGGGGCCTAAATGGAGCAGGTGAGGCCTGGGAGGAGGAGGTGGGTCACTTGGCATAGGCCTTTGGAGAGGAAGCTCTAGCTCTGGCTCTTCTATGCACCATTACATGGTAGCCAGGGCTTGAGAAGCTTTCCCCCACAAGGGCTTTCCATTGTGATGTGTCCTCCTGATGCCAGCCAACCATGGAATTGTTGAGTCAAATTAAACTTGTCCTTTAAGTTGTGGGTGTCAGGTATTTTTTTCTCAGCAACACAAACACTGCCCCAATACATCCTCTATCCTTTTCCCCAGTCAATTAGATCCAGTGTGGGCACCTGACTTGAGCAAAGAAAGCACATCATACTCCAAGCACTTGGCAGTTAAACCAAAATGAGCATAGTTCATCTTGTTCCCATGGCTGAAAAATTCTGAAGTGTCAAATACAAAAGAAATAAATGGAGCACATCTTTAGATAGGAGCCAGGAATACACCTCCCCTTTTTTCCCTCTAAACTGTAGGCTAGATTTGTTAAGTGCATCATCATAAAACTCAGAATGTAAAAGTCAAGAACAGAGTACCTGGCACAGCTTACAATTCCATAATCGCTTTCATTTGTTAGGCAGTGTTATGTCAGGTAGAAATAGGGAGTCAAAAATAATCCATGTGATTTATTGGGCACTAATCTGGAGTGTGTATGTGCTTGGGGAAAGTCAGAAGCAGAAAGAACTGGAAACAAAAAGCAAGAACAAGCAGAGTTCTTTGAGAGGCAAGACATAATAAACCAATGAGGAGGATAGCCAACTAGAGGATAAGCAAGCTTACTATAGTGAACCCTTCTCTGCATACAGCCCAAACATGCTTCCTAACTCTATGCTCCATTTTTTATTAAAGCCTGAAGTCCTCCTGGGAAGATGCAATGGAAACATCAGACATCTTAAAGCCAGAAAGAGATGAGAGAAGAAACATGGTGATCTACAGCTGAGACTCAGCCACGAGGACTCTCAGAAATCGGGGGAGGGCGACTGTTCTACTGCAAAGTGTACCTTATAATTCAAAAACTTAGTCACCAGACTCTGAGAACAGATAACAAGAGTGGGAGGAAATATTTAGAAGCAGCAGTAGGGAAGCATTTAATAAAACTCTGAAATTCTAAAGCATCAAGTGTGGAGCTCTTGACAAGCTCTCAGCCTTATGGAACCTTCAGAAAACCAAAGGACCAACAAATGGGATAAAGTACAACCATCCATCCTGTGCTGCACGGTGTGAACCTAATTGACACTCAACTGATGGAGACTTTTAATATGGAGCCTATTTAAGAAAAGTACCTTCTAGAGATGGTGAGATCCATTCCTCACAGAAATCTGTAAAATGTGTGCCATCCTAAAAATGACCATTTCTTGTCAAAACAGAAAATCTCTCTCCATCGTTACACTTAGTCTCAAGATTCCTTATCACTCTAACCACAAAGTTAAGAAAATTGGATTTTTTAACTGATTCTACAGGGGAGAAATAAACACAGAAAAAAATGTGGATGTTGAAATTGCCTGTCTACGCTAGGTTAGAAGCACAAAAAAGGTCGATGACCATATGAACCTCATGCCTTGTCATCAAAATAGATACAGCTTTTAAAAAGTTTATAGGAATTCAGAGAGTCTAGAGAGTGAGTCACTAGGCTTCTTGAGGTCTGTGGACCCCAGTTTTAGATCTGGGAAGTGCATCTGTGGTTTCTGAGCATGGACTACCTTTTGTTGATTCTCTGCAAAACAAACAGGTTGAGCAAGGGTGGAGCTTGAGTTGACTGTCCTTTGGTAGCTACTGCAAGAGCTGGTGCAAAAGGTGAGTGAAGCAAAGGATTAGAAGTGGGAGGGAATGAAAGAGATGATAAATCTGAGAGAAAAAAAATGAAGGTAACTTCCATAGATAGATCTTCATGGCACCTGAAGGGCAGGTAACTGAGAGAAAAGAAAACAGTGGTTCTAAGTGGCAGCTACCACAGACTTCTAAGAGTCCTAATAGGAGCTACGGCAATGTAGGAGTGAGTTTCTATGTACAACTGATTAGAAAGATGTCTCCAGCAGGAAAAGTTAGTCCTGCCTCAGTTGGCTGAGGAATCAGAAGGCCTGGGCCCAATGTGGAGACCAATACTCTCTAGTTCTTTGTTTCATAGCCTGAAAAATGGATGGTGGGAGGGATACTGACACAGAATCACAGGACAGAGCAACAGAAAGCACCAGAAGCAAACAAGCAAACAAACAAAAGCCAAAAAAAGCAACAGTGTGGTATCCAGTAAAAGTTCAATGTGGCAATCCTTTCTTAAATTGTACCAGTCATAATGAACTTAGCTTTCCAAAAAAGAAAAAGATGAAGTCACAGATAAGATTTTTCAAAGAGAATTTTAAATAATTACTGTTTCCTCTGCAAATCAAAGTGAACAGCCTGGCTTTCCAAATAAACAGCCATCCACAGCTCTTCTACTCTAACAAGGCCACCTGCACACCACCCCAACTGCATGTCACCCTTCTGTCCTGCCTACCCCACACAGTGGCCCACCCAAAGACATAGAAAAAATTTTTTTCACACAAAAGAACCTTTCTCTTGGTTTGTAGCAGCATTTGAGTCAGATTGCTACTGAAGATCAACACATTTGTATATCTGTCACACTGAGGATTGATTTCTTTCTTTTCTTTTCTTTTTTTTTTTTTTACTGGCACAAAGTATTCTTAAACAGAATGGAAAATTACCCTTGTTTGCTTCAAAGAGCCGTGCTGATTTCCTCGAAATATGTTGCACTTCAACGTTGCTCAGGGCAACTGATTTAATTCACAGAGATCCTGCCTGTGACTGATAGCTTAAGAAAGGTGAAGTTCATTTGCAGCAGATTTCAGATTGGATATAATAAGTATGTAGAATGACATCAAGCAGTGAGGAAAACAAGAGCAGATTTTAGATCTGTTTAGCTAATTGCAAAAAGGCTATTCCATAAATCTGAGTTCTTACGGAATTTGCAGGCAAGCTAGTGGTAACTTTTAAGAATAAGACTGACCAGAGGCATAGAAATCACTAAACAAATCCAGCTAATGCATTTTCACATAGGGAACAGATGTCACTACACAACATTCAAACTAAAAGAAGGCTTAGGCTAGGACAGCAGTTAGTCAGACACAAGTATTTGGCAGAGAGTAGTGCAACTGAGGGTCTGAGGTAGCCTTTACAGATTTTATTTAATTCCTCCAAACATCCAATCTATCTGTCTGTCTGTCTATATCTGTCTATCTATCTAA
>NW_004524796.1:3085802-3087017 GCF_000260255.1 Octodon degus | reverse complement strand
AAAAAATAAAATAAAATTATAAAAAAAAACCTAACATGATTTTAGAAACCCATTGAAGGAGATCAAATTATGTCATCCCCCAAACAAAGCCCCATGGCATAAGAATTATATAAAGCTGAATGCACCGAGAACTGACACAGAGCTTTTCCTCTTTCCAATTTCTCTTCAAGTACCTCATCAGTTTCCCTTTGTGAAAGCAAATTCTCTTCCCCAATCTCGGCTCGATACCAGAAATAGAAGAATCATTCCTATCACAGAAGACAAAAAGTCAATGCCAAGATCTATTTGTATAAACATCCTGCTAAAACAACTGATATCTTTCATTAGGTTCCCTATCTATGTATTTCCTAGTCATTTTCTCATGATTTGCTGTCCCTTGCAGCCTCAAACAATTTGCCCTATAATCCCCAGAAGAAAATTGCTTCTTTGAACTATTTTGTTTCTTTCCTTTGAAAATCTATGTGTAAATATTCATAAAGAATTGCAGAATTTTTGTCCTATTAATCTGTCTTTTGTTATTCTAATTTGCAGGCCTCTAACAAGAGAACCCAAGAGGTTAGAAGAGTTTTCCTCCTTGACACTATTGTATTTATTCTTTCTTTCAATGTCTATCCAAGAAATCATTGTCCTGGCAGTAATCACCTTATTTCATAACCCTTATGTCCTCTTTTAACATTTTGAGTCAGATGTAAAAGCAACCAAATTCTACCTTAATCTTGTAGGAATCTTGAGAGACTTTGACTTCTTAAGAATATTCCAACCCATAAAATGAACTGAGTTTCTGCTTTTTTAGCACCTGCGTTGTTACTTATTTTCCATATTCTGGTATTTGGAAAACACTTTTAGCTTTATATTAACTTGTTAGTTCACCAAAATCTTCACTGTTGGGACACTTGATGATGGATTTGGTAAAGCCATTTTCTTCTTTCCAAAACCACCTCAAACTCTCATTTTTTAAAAAGGTGTATGGACAACAGTATCTCTAAAAGGGCCTCTTAGAAAGGAGGGGGCTCTCTTTTCTGCCTCACACTTTGCCCTTCTAATGTAAGTTTTTAAAAAGTTAAAAATAGGAGTCTTATTCCTCTAAGTCATATATTTGGGAAAGATCACCAAGACCATGCGATTAAATCTGTTGCTCAAACCAGTGAGGGATAAGTTAATGCCCACCATGGGCTGGGGAGATAGCTCAGTGGAATAAGTGCTTGCTTGGAAAGC
>NW_004524796.1:3082340-3085132 GCF_000260255.1 Octodon degus | reverse complement strand
CTGACAGAGATGTATATAGTCAGTGAAGAATGCTAAAATAAATTTCCTAACAGATTTAAGACATGTTAATATCCTCACAAACAGTAAAATAGAATATTTGGGATTTTTTCTCTTATACCAAGATGGTTTCTCTTGTGCAAAAAAATTTGTCTGCATCATGATGAATCAGAATTCTTTGCAGAGCTATCAGTTTTCTGAAAATTAACTTCTAGGACTAGGATGTTGGTGCCTTTGGGGATGGTATTCTGGTTACTATAAATATATTATTTCATTTAATTCTCACACTATCATTTCTGTTTTTCCAATGCCTCACAGCACTTACACTATCATTCTCTCTATTATAGCTATATAGTTATTATTATGCCTAATACTTAAGAAAGATAAATACAAGATCCACAAATCTCACAGGTTGTAGAGGAGCAGAACTGTCCTGATTTGAACCAGTCAGTCTGTCCATCTCCTGTGCTTAATTCTGTAAGCAGTAAATGGTTCCAATGCTCCAGATGTCATTCTCTTTTCTTTCTCTCTTTTTTTTTCTTTTTGTATTTTAGGGAAGGGTCCACAGGGTGTTCAGGATCTCACTACTAAATTGGACTCATAGTGATCTGCCTGTTTACAGCCTCCCAAGAGCTGGGATTACAGACACACACCACCACGCCCAGTCTCAAAATTTGTATGTATTTTTTTTCCAGAAGTAATTTTTTTTTTGGTGATACCGAGGATCAAACTCACAACCTTGTGCTTACCAGGCAAGCACTTATTCCCTAGATGTCATTTTCTTCTACCTAACTTTTTTCTAACTGGGTCTAGCAGTCCCCTTATTCACAAGGGACATATTTCTAGACTCAACACATGTCTGAAATGTCAGATAGTACCGAATCCCACAGAGGCTATGTTTTTTCCCTAAGTATGCCTATGATAAAGTTTAGTTTATAGTGTAGACACATTAGGAGGATAACAATAACAATTGACAATAATAAAACAAATATATTACATTGTAATATGTTTTGTGAATGTGGTCTCTCTCAACATATCTTACTGTACTATATTCACTCAAATGTGAGATCATACTTCAGGGAAACACTGAGGATTCTCCTTGGCATGTTAGTCAGCATCACTGCTGTATGCTTTGACACAATTGGTAAGTAAAATAAGGATGATCTGAACACAAGCACTGTAATTCCATAACAACTGATCTGATAACTGATGTGGCTGTTAGGTATTCGCACATAGGTATCATACACAGTGTGGTACACTGGGCAAAGGAATGATTCACATCCAAGGGGGAGTAGAACAGGATGATGTGAGATTTCACCATGCTACACAGGACATATGTTGTGGCTGGTGTCTGGATGTGCACCCCCCCAAAACCTCATGTGTTCAAAGGTGGGGTTTTCCAGAGATGGCTGGATCTACAGTGTGTGTGATGCAGGGATTGATGCCTGATACAGTACTCGGCTCCAGGGCACTAGGATTAAAAGTGTGTGCTGGGGCCAGGGAGATAGCTCAATGGAATAAGTACTTGCCTGCTAAGCACAAAGTTCTAAGTTCAATCCTTGGTACCACAAAAAAAAAAAAAAAGATTGTGAGTGTTATCTGCCCTCAGTAGCCTGTATAAGATGTAAAGGACAGAGAGAGCTGTGGTTTTTCCTTGTTACTTTTGCTACCTTCTGCCCATCATGAACTGTTTCTCTCTGATGTCACCCTGTCTTGGAGTCAGTTGATTATTGATAGAAATCTTTAATAACTATAGGAAAATTAAACCACTCCCTACTTCATCTTTGGGTGCCAGGTAGTTTGCTTCAACAATGATAAAAACGTAACTAACACTATATACAATTTGAAACTTGTGAATTCTAAAATTAGAAATTCCACATGACCAGCTATCCCACCTCCAGTTATCATTTTTTTAGAAACTTTTTTTAAAAAAATCTTTATTTGTTTGGTATAGGGTCTCATTGCACAATGCAGACACAGGCATAGCATGCAGTACTGGGGATCAAACCTGGGTTGTTGAACTTGCCAGGTAGGCACTTAGACCTTTGAGCTATCTCGCCAGCCCAGCTACCTCTAGTTATCTTAAGACATTAAGCTCTTGTCCTTGCTGTCAGTGAGAATGGCTACAGTTCACCTTCAGGGAGCTCTGGTCTGTGCTTTGAGCACCGCTTCCTGGCTCTGAGGGGAAGATGCTGTGCCTCTCAGTCTTCTGGAGAAACTTGCTGTGCTGGCTTTCCAGATATGAGCCCACCTGTTCTCATTGTTGGAGAAGCTCAGGACCTTGATGTTGCTGAGGATGGCTGTGGTACAAGGCAGCTCTAGTTCTTACTTTGACTGTAGCTTCCTAGTTCCAGTATAGACCCCTCAGCTTGCTGGCACAGATCCTTCATCTTGCTGGTGCAGATTTTCTGGCTTCCACACTGACCTTTGGGTCTTCCCAGTGCAGATCCATGACACGCTTGCATGAGACATTGTTGTGGTCTCTAGACCTCCAGCTGGATTCATGCAAGACAGTGGCCTGAGATCCAGGCCCTCAGCTGGATTCTTTGAGTTTTTAGTATGTGGGAAGATTTCCTGCACTCTTTTGTATCTGTCTCTTTGGGTGATTATTATAAAATAATCCTATAATTTCTGCCGACTTCCAGGAACCCCCAGACCCAGTCCTAGCCCAGGTCTGGTGAGTGTGTGGAGAGCTTCCTGCTAACCTGCGCCGGTGGGACCAGTCCCAGCCCAGGCGCAGCGTGGGCCAGACCCTCTCCCACCCCCTTGGGCTGCCCCCCATCACTCCACCTTAC
>NW_004524796.1:3057693-3065017 GCF_000260255.1 Octodon degus | reverse complement strand
AAAAAAATAAAATAAAATAATCTTATAAGTTCTGGATTATGTATTAAATTGTTTCCCTTGCAAATCCTGACTACAATAGTACTACAGCAATATACGCATGCCAGTGTTTATGGTAGCACAATGCACAATAATTAAATCCTGGAGACAGCCTGTATAGTGCTCAACAGATGATTGGATAAAGTAAATGTGATCTAATATAATGGAATACTACTGGACTATAAAGGAGGACATATTTGTAGGAAAATGGATGCAAATAAAGTATTGAGTCTAGTAAATCAGACACACAATCTTGAAGATCATATAGTCTCTCTCATGTGAGTAAGCCAAAGTACAAACCAAGAGAAAAATAAAGGAAAGGACAGAGACAGACCAGGGCATGGATCTCTTATAGATCGGAAAGCATCCAGAGGACCAAGTGAGAGGATTGAGGAGCAGGGAATGGAGAAATGGGTAGCATGAAGATGTGCCAGGTACAAGGTCCTAGTCGCCTCCATGAATGTGACATCACATGTCATAAGCATGAACTAAGATTAACATTCATTGGAATGAAAGTGGGGGAGGGGGACTGGAGGGGGTGAGAGGGATGGGTAGGGAAGGGGATGAAAAAGTAAAAAGAAACAGGCTGTGTTATGTACTTGTACCCATTCCCCAAGATGACTATAAAATGCACGCACCCTAAACATGTACTAACAAATAAAAACCTTAGGAAATTGTGTACTTCTGCAATTTTCCATGTAATATTTTCAGGCCTTGATTCATTGCAGGTAAAATTTCAGACAGAAGGGGGATATAGCATATTCCTCTTCATGCTTACCCCCTCCCAAGCACTAACAGCAGGGATATCTTATTATCCTGGCACAAATAGACAAATAGAAGACCATAGACAAGAAATAAAGGAAGGCACTTTAGGTTACAACAGAAAAATTCCATGTGTTGGAAATTCCAGCAGAGCCACCACAGCCCACCTGCTCTGCCAATACCTGGACATTAGCCTAGTGAGTCTTACTGGGAAATTATGGCCTTCATAAATGTATGAAAATACTTCTGTCCTGATGTAAGTTGGTAAGTCTGTGGCAATTTGCTGTTAAAAATCAGAGGAACCCAATATACTGAGTAATCACTCTCAAGACATTATTCCAAGTCCTCCCACTCCTAAAAGCTGATAACTCTTTGTCACCTTCCTTCTCAGCCTCTCCTAGAAGGCTGTTAGAAACAGCTGTGGGAAGAATGTGGGTTTTAGAGAAGAAGCCAGACCCGATTTCAGTTAGCATTTTGGTGGTCAGAATTCTCTCTCGACATTTCTTGGATTTTTGTATGTTTGTTCACATCCTGAGAAAAATCAGCTGAGAACTGGGAGCAGAGGCCCTGCATTATGTTTTCTGTAGAATGAACTAGAGCTGAACAATCAGCACTGTGGAACAGTCACAGTCTGATCGCCCTTGTAGCTGTAGCCATGTGTAGGTGTGTGGTTTTGGTCTTATCTGCTACTAACGCTGAGTCATTCGAGGACATAAAGTAGACATCAATAAGCTTATATGCGGTGTGTGAGTTTATACACATTTTATCCTTATTTAAACCCTATGAATGTTTTTTAAACCATAACAAACTGTGGAAGCTAGTAAGTCCTCCATTTGGACATTTCTACATGAGATTTTTTTTTTTTTTAAGCTCTGCTAACCTTGCTAGGAGAGCCAAATGTCGCATTACTTGAATACTACCCAGTCTCATCTGCTGGCATTTCAAAATACTTGAACATTGATTCAACTCCATGAATATCATTAAATTTCGTGTTTCTTATTTATTAAACAAGCTTTTTCAGATATCCACCCTAATGTATAAAGTGTGAAGAATGTTAGAAGTAGCTTCAGAATTCCTGATGATTTAATGATTTCTGAGCAATCTTCTGAATTATATTTCATTTCTGAACCACACACGCATTCCTTTCCTATAAATGGAATTAGTATCTATAAGGAATTTGGAAGCGCTCATTCAAATTCCTGCCCTATCAACTTATTTGCTATATGATCTTAAGCAAATTGCTATTTTTAGCTTAGATGTCCTTATCAAAAGGGAATAAATAATACCACATAGGTCTGTTGC
Organism: Octodon degus; assembly: GCF_000260255.1. Lineage (NCBI taxonomy): Eukaryota > Metazoa > Chordata > Mammalia > Rodentia > Octodontidae > Octodon > Octodon degus. Next base: position 3,062,917 of record NW_004524796.1, on the reverse strand, counting down.
AGGGATTTAATATATAAGAAGTGCCTGTAGTGTTTAGAAAAAATAGTTTAAAATGTGGGAGTACATTTTCATGACTTTGAATTAATTAATTAATTTTGCTTTGTAACCAGTATATGAGGAAGACATTCATACATTTTAACAATTGCTTAAATTCTGATACCCAGAATAAGCATGTGAACGTATGACTTTTTTAAGCATACATGTAAAGATATTCATCATAATTTGCTATACTATTACCATCAAACTATAGTTATTTTGGAGCATTAAATCAAACGGGTTAAAGTAAGCCTGTAACATATCTATGGAACACCATCTTACATTACACGTGCAAATTACCTTTCCATGTAGTCTCTTCACTTCAATTTCAAAGTGACCCAGCTCTGAAGTCACAACTCAAGCACTTATCATGGTCCAAAGAGAAGGGAAAAACAATGTAACTAGGAGCAGCCAACAGATTATATATATATATATATATATATATATATATATATATATTCAAAATGATGGCACAGCAGAAAGGACTGCAATCCTAGAAATGCAGGCCTTAAGAAGCAACATTATGATAAACCCCTTCTTTAGAAAGGCATCATTTCCATCACTGTTATCAGGCTAAATTATATTGTATGTAACCTTCAAGTAATAGTTGAGGCAGTAGAGTGCAGAGGCATCGCCATGAGTCCCACTTAATACAAATAACTATAGACAGACCAGCACTTCCACAAACTATTTCCTTTTTCTGATTGCCAGTTACATACAGTTTTAATTCATAGCTTAACAAAGAAGGGTCATACACTAAAGGCAACACATTTATCTAGCATTTCTGTCTAAGCTTGTCCATGTACACAATTGAAATCAATCACAAGGCATGGCCTCACAGACACCAGGGTGAGGCACTTTTTACAGACTTGAAACTTCATCCTGCACACTGAAGCCACCATACACACAGGGCAAAGTCGGAGCTTTTGTATTTGTGTTTATTCCTCATTTAGCTTTTAAAACCCTACTACAATTGAATATTGAAACAAAAGCAATAGCGAGTAGTGAGCATATGCTGATTCTAGTCCTTCGTGCACTCACTACTGCACACCATGTACCAGCAGTGAGCATTATTCACTGGCCCCATTAAGAGGTCTGACGTTGAACACCACCTTTGGGATGATGTTCGTCATCCTCATAGGCTTCTCCATTATAATGGCGTCATCTCTCCTGATTTGGATCAAAGTCCACCAGTTCTACCTGATCCATTTCATCGGTCTCTTCTATTTCTTTCCTCTCAGGTAAGAGTTTTTCCAGCAATGAGAGTTTATCAGGAGAGAGAAAGCCATTTTCAGGAAAGTTTACCTTAAATTGAATGATTAGATGACCCTTTTCATATGGTAAATTGGCATGCCTTCATTTAGCACACACTTTATGTCTCCATGCTTGACAGTCTGACCTGGATGAGAAGTGATGACTATCGTTCGGTTATCAAGAGTGGATATTGGCTTTTGGAAGCCACACAGTGCTTCAGCCAGCTGTATATCCATACACATGAAAAGATCTTCTCCTTGTCGAGTAAAAACAGCATGGTCCTTCTGATCTAACACAGTGATAATATCTCCTGGCTCCAGCCCTGGTTCTTGGTCTCCTTTATTATTATCTTCTGGCCATCTTTCATGCCTTTATCAATATGAACTTCTAGAATCTTCTTTTCTCTAACTATCTTCCTTCCGTTGCAGCTCTTACATCTGTCTTTAGGGCTGATGTGTTCCCCATGGCCCTGGCATTCCATGCACACAGACTGAATTTGCTGAACCACTCCAGGTCCTATCTGATGAATCCTTATTTGCATCCCAGTACCTCGGCAGTTGGGACAGCACTTCACAGCTCCTTTCTTACCACCTCGACCTTCACATTTGTCACAAATCACATTCTTTTGCAGAGCTTGTTTCCTTGTGTCACCATTATATAAATCTTCTGTGGTAACTGAGAGCTGATGCACCACATTTTTACCTCTCCTTTCTCTCTGCATCCTTCCTCCTCCTCCAAAAAACATATCACAGATATCCATGGGTGATCCAAAACCACTGCCTGCTGCACCCCCCTTAATTGCCTGTTCTCCTCCTTTGTCATACAATTCCCTTTTCTTGGCATCAGAGAGAACTTCAAAAGCTTGAGAAATCTGTTTAAACTTTTTGGCTTCATTTGGATTCTTATCAGGATGGTATTTCAAAGCCAGTTTCTTATAAGCCTTTTTTAGTTCTTCTTGGGTAGCATTGGGTTTGATCCCCAAAACATCATAATAAGTCGTTTCTTTCACCATTTTCTACAGGCGGTGGGTGGGTGGGGCCACGGTGGGGTAGGCAGGCAGGAGCACGTAGTCATGCGCAGGTCAAGCAGCCACTGCTCCTCCACCTCTCCACCGGCTCTGGAAAGTTCCCATGACCTTGAATTTAGTAGTGGATTCTTAGACATAATACAAAAGCATGTGCAACTGAAAACAAAATAGGTAAGTTGGACTTCATTTAGTTGAAAACATTCGTGCATCAATATAGAAAGTAAAAAGACAACCTAGAGAACAGGAGAAAATATTTGCAAATTATATATCTGCTAAAGCATGTATCTGATCATATATCCAAAATATTATTGAGGACTCTTAACTTTAAATAATGACAACAAACAAAACAAAACAGGCCTATAATCCCAGTTTGGGAGGCTGAGGCAGGAGGATTGCCAGAAGTTCAAGGCCAACCTGGGCTGCTTAGCAAGACCCTGTCTCAAAAAACAAATCAAAACAAACAACCTAATTAAAATACAAGCAGAAGGACTTCCTGCTTGCTTCCTATTCCACATATAAGAAGGTAGGAAGTCATCACTCTGCCCTAACCGGTTAGAAACTGAGCAACTGAAACACCAGCAATTCTTTCAAATTCCACGAAGCACAGCATTGCCCCGAGATTGGAAGCACAGGTAAGCAGGAAGACAGGAACTGCAACTTGCCGGAGTGGAAACTCACAGGAAGAACCCTGCTGAGGAGCAGGGCCAGGGATCTGCACTGTCTGATTACATGGTGGAGGCCAAGCAGAGGCAAAGCTGAGTGTGGCCAAAACCTCCTGGGACAAAGTCCCAGGGAACCTCTATGCTTTTGTACATTTTACTCCAGGAGTTTGATCAGGTTCTCATGGTAAATATAGCAGGAAAGTTCATACGTTCTCTGTCATGGAGTGGGGGGTTGGGGGAGAGAAATAGCCAATTCTAAAACCCGAACACAGTTGTTTTTAATCAAGCGTTCTCCAAGGAGGAGCTGGTTAACCAGAGGTTACCTTGATGGTGAAACCTAAAGGACTTTCATCTGCTTGATCTAGCTCTCAGGGAGGGAAACACCAAGCCCCAGCTACAGACCTTCCACCTGGGGAAGGAAAACACCCAAGTTCTTTTCTCATCACCCAATGCCTACAAGGGAGAGAAACACTTGTGATGTCCCCTGGAAGGGGCCCATGCTCATTAAAGGACTGAGAATAATTAAAAGTATAATACCCATCTTCCACACCACATACCCAACATCATAGTTTTAAAGGTCTATTTATAGCAGTTGCTTTGACAATGAAATTGATAAACCACTAGCCAGGTTAACTGTAAAGAGAAAGATAAATTCCACCATGAGTGTTGTAGACTTTAATGCCCATCTGTCAGAAATAGATCCAACAGATAGAAAATCAGGAAGGAAAATTCAATAGCACCATCAATCAACTGGGTATAACTGACACCTAAAGACAACTTGAACCAACAGCAGAAGACATGTTCTTTCAACCTCATACTGAACACTCACCAAGATAAGCCACAGGGGCCTTAAAACACACTTGAAAACTTTAAGAAAATACAATTCATCCATTATCTGCTCTGATACCATAATTGAATTAAACTAGAAAAAATCAAAAAGATAACTGGAAAGCCCCAAAATAATTATAAATAACACATGGGAAAAAGAAGAAGAAAAGAAAGAAAGAAAGAAATTTCAAGAGGAATGTTAAAATGCTTTGCACAAAATGAAAATGAAAGCATAGCTTACCGAGATCTTGGGTATGCACAGAAAGCCAGACTTAGAGGAAGTATATAGCCTAGGATGTATATACTGTATTAAAGGAGAAGCAAAATCTCAAATCAGTTATTTGAGCTTCTATCTTAAGAACCTTTTTTTTTATTAAGAAACTTTAAAAAGAAGTCACATGAAACTCAAAATAAGAAGAAAAAAGCAGAGCAAACACTTCCTAAATCATTGTATGCAGCCTGCATTCACCATTAATAATCAAGTAGAGTAAGATTGTAGGATACAAGGTCAATACAGAAAAGACAGTTTCTTTCTTCTGTAATAATAATAAGGGAACTATAAAGGTAAAAGGAAATAAAATTTAGATTAGCACTGCAAGATGGCATATATAGGTATTATTCCACAAAACACCCATGAAAGATACCAGTGAGATAAATAATTGAAGGAAGATTCTATGATCAAGAATTGAAGGGCTCAACATTCTCAAGGCCTCAGCTATTCCCCACTCTATGTATGGACTGAAAGCAAGCCAAATTACAATCCCAGGAAACTACTTAGTGAACCTCTGCAAACTGATTTTGAAGTGTGCATGGAGAGAAAACAAAACCAGACTCAATGTTGAGGAAAGGAATAAAAATTGATACTACCCAACTCTGAAATGTAGTAAAAAGAAACTGTAATCAAGACAATGTAGTACTAGCAACAGAACAGGCAAATAGCACATAACAGGGAGTCCTGAAATGTACCCACAATACTATATAGCCAACTGATTACAGAGACAAAAGATAAATGGAGTGAAGAGAGTCTTTTCAATAAATGGTCCTGAACAACTTGGCATCCAAATGTAAAAACATGAATATAAACACAAATTTTATACTCTGTACAAAAATTTATTCCAAATTCATCAAAATATCGTATGATATTCCTTTAATATTTCTAATTTTATTCAGCTAAAAATATATTTTTTAAAAAATGAACTCAAAAGAAGTCACATACCTAACTCTAAAATGTAACTGTACTACTAACTTGTTTTGAAACTATCTCATTGCTACTTCTTTCTCAATAAAATAATTTTAAATATAACAAATAAAATGTAAAACTCCTAGAAAATAACAAAACAGAAAATGTAGATGACCGTGGGTTTGGTCATGAAATCTTAGGTACATTAAAAAAGCACCATCCATAAAAAAAAAAAAA
>NW_004524796.1:3050844-3057510 GCF_000260255.1 Octodon degus | reverse complement strand
TATTTGCCCCCCAAAAAAAGAAAGGAAGAAAAAATTCTTATAAAGAACTGTTAGCAAAATATTCAAAGAACTCTTGAAATTCAGCAATAATAATAAAAAAAACTGGTTGAAAAATAGACTAAATACCTGATCACACCACTTATTAAGATATACACATGGTAAGCAAACATATAAAAGCTATCTTATATCATATGCAGGAAATGAAAATTAAAACAATCGAGATAGCACTGTAGCCTTACTAAGATGACCAAAACCCAGAACACTGACAATAAAAAATGCTAGTGAGATTGTGGAGCAGCTGAAACTCTCGTTTACTGCTAGTGGGAATCCTAAGTAGTACAACCACTTTGGTTTGGAGGTTTCTTATAAAACCAAATACACCCTCACTGGCCATTGTGCTACTTGATATTTTTCCAAATATGATGAAAACTTATATTCACAAACATAAAACAGGGGGCTGGACAAATAACTCAGCAGATTAAAGCACCTGCGAGCAAGCACAGGGGCTGGGGATTCAATCTCCAGCCTGCCATGCTAACCCTGCCCCCGGGGCACACTGAGACAGCAATAGAGACTGTGTGTGGTGGCATGCGCCTGTAATCCCAGTCTCTTGGGAGGCTGTAAACAGGCGGATCACTATGAGTCTGATCTAGTAGTGAGACCCTGAATACCCTGTAGACCCTTCCCTAAAAATACAAAACAAACAAACATAAAACAAACTTGCACATGAATGTATACTACAGTTTTATCTAAAATTGTCAAAATTTGAAAGCAACCAAGAAGGTGCTTGATAGATGAATGGTTAACTAAACTGTGGTACATCCGAAACAGTGGAATATACACAGCAACACAAATAATGAGATATCAGTCATATAAAGACATAGAGGAACCTAACGTTCATATTATTAAGCAAAAGAATCCAGCCTCTAGTGGCTACACATTGTATGACTACAGCAAGTCGAGATCATAGAAAAGACAAATTAGAGTAATAGTGAAAATATCTAGTTGCCAGAGGTTAGAGCAAGTGATGAAAAAACAGAGCAGGAAGGAATTTTAAGTCAGTATAAATCACTATTCTGAATTTTAAGTCACTTTAATCCTGAAAGGTTGGAAATATGTCATTATATTTTTGTCCAAATCCACAGAGGATAACACCACTAAGAGTGTTTGTTATAATTTTATTACTAATAGGACACTATTATAAGCTCCAAACATAAACTATGGATGGTGAGTGAGTAACAATGTGTCAACATAGACACATCCATTGTAACAAATTTACCACTCAAATAGGAGATACTGATCATGGAAGAAGCCATATTTTTACAGGAAAAGGGGATGATGAGAATTACTGTACTTTCTGTTCAGGCTTTCTATGAACATGAAACTGCTCTTAAAAATAAAATAAAATAGACTAAGGACTCGAATATCCATTTGTTTAAAAAGGGATACAGATATGGCCAGTCAACACATGAAAAGATGTTTACCACCCATACTCATGAGGGAAATGCAAATCCTGATCACAACAAGATAAAATTTTACACCTACTCAAGTGAGTGTAATAACAAATGAAAACATGGAAAATAACAAGGGTTGGTGAAGAAATCAAGAACCTGGAACTCTTTTACATTGCTGTATCGAATGTAAAATGGTAAAGCTGCTGTGGAAAGCTCGGTAGTTCCTTAAAAAGTAAATACAATGTTGCATATGACCTAGTGATTCCACCCCTAGGAATAATTACTACCAATAAAGTTGAATGTAGGGATTCAAATACTTACTTTCATGCTGAAGTTCATTGCAAGAAAACCACACGATGTAAAGGTGGAAACTACCCAAATGCCTGTGAGCAGCTAAGTGGAGCAGCAACCATAATAACAGATGGGATAGGAAAGAACCTTGGAAACTGTACACTCAATAAAATAACCACACACAAAAGGGCTACAATTACATAATTTTACTTATATGAAATACCTATAATAAACAAATTCATAAAAGTATAAAGTAGATTAGAAGCTACCAGGCCCTTTAAAGTAGAGGAAAGGAAAGTTATTATTCAGTGGCTACAAAGAATTTGGGAAGTCTAAATTATGATGAGAGTACACCAGTGTGATATAATTAATGCCACTAACTTATATGTTTGAAAATGGCCAGGCATAGTGGTGCAGGCCGACAGTCCCAGAACTCTGGAAGCTCTGAGGCAGGACAAGCACAATTTTGAGCCCAGCTTGGACAACTTAGTGATTCAGTGAGATTCTGTCTCAAAATTAAAAAAAAAATTGATGCATTAAGAAGGTATGTTCATGCAAGACAAAACAAAAGCATAATTAGATTAAAATTATTTTTCTACAAAAAAGAATTGGAATAAAAACAAAAACAAAACCTCCCACAGTTAAATATACCACTCAATTAAAAATATGTGAAGCCTTTTCATCTTTCTTTACAGCAGACAGAAATCCTGTGGGTCTTCCCCAGATTCCCAAAAGAAAACAGACCTTATGACAAGATGTTTCTGAAAGGTATTTATCTTGAAGAAATCTGGGAAAGAAATGGCAGATGGTACAGCAAGAGGAACAGAAAGAAGGTGGTCAATTCCATTGTTTTCTCTGGGCCAAGTCCTTTGGGGACAGTCCCAGGAGCTGTAGAATGGGAGTCAATGGTATTGCCCCAATGACCCTTTATCACTTGCTTTTTCTCCTGTGGGAAATGTTTGCATTTAGGTTAACACACGGTTGTGTTGAGGCTGTAAGAATGGAGTATTTGCTGTGGGCTGCTTTTGATCCTGGTTGCATCTATCAAGAATAATATAATAGAACGGTTTGTAGAGTTCATGTCCTCCAGAACACGAAGAAGATACCAATATCACAGAAGCACATGCTATGAGCTGATTGATATCCTGGACAAAAGTGGCCAAGCAGATGCAGGAAAGAGCACAAGAGAGGCACCAACTTATAATACAATGCAGCAAACCTCTTGTTGGGGAAGCTGAACTGTATTTAGTCTAGAAGTCTCAGGAAGCTTTATATTCTATCTTGAATGGAACTTAAGGCTTTTTGAAATTTCTGAAGCCTGACACTTAGAGCTCCATTTATCTGTTCAGAATTATCATCTATGGTTCATCCCTATGTACCTATATGCTCTAGTCCAGCAACTCAATGTCCCCCAAAGCTGTGTCAATTTCCTGCCTTTGGACATTTGCTTAGGTCATTTCCTTTATCTAGAAATTCACTCTTCCTGTTGAAAACATCCACTTTTAAAGGAACAGATCCAATCCTTATTTTACCAAAAAGCCCTTCCTGACTATGTTGTTTGACTGGGTGAACCAGGGGTAGACAGCCAGCTGGTCTCCTGGAGCTGGGCCACAGTGTGTAGTTGAGGGCTAAGAATTCAAGGCCCAAGGTAACCCAAAGGCAGACATGAGAAAGTGGTTTGAACTGTATTTCTAATCCAAGTAAGTTAAACTGAGAGCAGGAAAAAAAAAAACAATGGAAAAAACAGATGGTGTAATATGCAAAGAACAAGAAACCAAGGGCTAGGGCTCAGGCCAGTGTGGGTGAGTGCAGGGCCCAGACAGTGCCCCTGCCTTTGGTCCCCACTGCAATCTATGCTCTTCACATGACATTCAATAAACCTTTCCTCACCACAACAACTATTTGCACATTTGCTTTGTCTCTTTGGCAGATGGCAAATTCCTGAGGAATGAGGATCATGCCGTTTGCACTCGCTGTTAAAAGCACGAAGTCTTTCAAAATGGAAGTGCAACAGACAGGCGATGCATCGACTGGCTGGAACACATGGCATGGCTGGGCTGGGGTGCTGGGGTGAGGCTTTGGCTTGAAGCCTTTCTATGGCTGGTCTCAAAGGCTTTGGAAACAGACACAGGAGAGCAGCTGGAGAGGAGGAATAACTTGTTCTATAGCACAGTAGGTAGGAATGGTTGACATCATTATCATTTAATTGTAAATTTCAAAATAGTTGGCAGAGAGGATTTTGAATTCTCCTAACACACACCACACACACACACATACACACACACACACACACACACACACACACTACATGTTTGAAAGGATGGATCTGCCAATTATCTTTCTCTAATCATTACACAATTTATAGATATATTGAAATGCTACACTACAATCAGTATGCTCCATTACCATGGATCAATTACAATCTTTTAAAAATGGCATGGGAGCTAAGAGGAAAGAAAAGTTTAATAAACAGAATTTTTGACTATGGCTTCACTATATCAACCCCCAACATCTACCTGCATTTTTTATTAGCACATGTTAGTAGTGCACAATAATGACAGTCATTGTGCAGAGATGGCACATGCACACGCTTCACTCTCCTCTAGTCTCGTCCTGAATGTAAGCCCACAAGTAGGAAATGATGTACTCAGTGCCATTCAAGGAAATTCAAGCAGAACCAGAGCCAGAATGTGCCAGGCTGCATGGCCCTCTTGGATCTGGATATTTTTGTGGATTTTGCTTCTCTGAGTATCAGATGGTTCCTGTAGGTTCCATTCACAGTTGTTCATTGCTCCCCAGCCTGTCTGCAACCTGGGAGAATCTTTTGTGCATGGAACTCTCATAGACTTCCTTGAGGAAGGGCTGTGTGGTTGCAAGGCTCTAAGCCACTTCCCATCCAGAGCTGTCTCTGGAATACTAAGCATCTTCTGTCTTAGCAGTTTTTCCTTCACCTAGTGAAATTTCTTTTGTTGTTTCATTTTCTCTCATAACCAAAGCAGGCCTGAAAAAAAGGGTCATATGGAAACCTCATGGATGGAGACAAGAGCATCGTTGCCCAGTGCTATACTCACAGAGTGGCCTCAGAGAGCCCCATGGCCCTCTGATCTTTTGACTGCCATGTCCTGTGTTAATTGTAGTCCAGAAGGAAGGATCATGCTGGGTTTCTGGACACAGAGACTCAGGACAAGAACAGTATTTTAGTCTTACTTGAAATACAGGAGTAAGCCTGGTGGAGTGAAAAGATGGCAACAGTAAGAATTTTTTCTGCCTCCATTCTTTATAAAGTCTTAAAATCCTCCAGTGGGAGAAAGAAAGGAGCAGGAGTTTTTCGGTTGGCCTTAACAAAGCCCGGGCAGCCAAGTCTGCAGCTCCTGTCTTTGAGAGGTGACATGGCATCTCCCCTGGCTGGTTGACTTTCTGTTTACTTTTCCCCACGACAGATTCATTACAACAGGAAACTTGGAGCCAGCCTATCTGTCACCATAAAACACTAACATGAGGCCAGGCCTACTGCAGAGTTAACCTTATCTGAAAGGCATTATGTGATCAAGGCAGACTTGGCAACCTCAGGCACTCTGCTCAGCAGAAAAGCCTGGGGTGCTGATTTCGCCTCTTCAGCTCATTTTGACTCTACTAAATGAAGGAATAGCAAACACAATGTCAACGTGATGACTGAAAGGACACAAACCAGAGACAGGCTTGCTCAGTTAAGTACATTCAGAGAAGAAATATTTATATTTTACATTTTAAATAGTCCCAAAGGGATGCACAATATGTTTTTCATCTCACTTGTGTTTAAGAACTTATCGTACTTGAAAAGCAGAGCAGGACCCTTGAGCTGTGGATTCAAATGATAGTGATTTTCTTATCGTATAGATCAAAATAATAGATGCAGGATACAAACAGGCCTTTCCATGCAAATGCACATAATATAGATCACTCAGAAGAAACGGTAAATCATTGCACTAAAGACAAGCACATTCTTTTGCAAGGCCCGACCCTCTGAACACAAACAACTAAAAGGTAACACATGTCTTCATGCTGCTCTTGTATAACTATGTAACACAAATGTACATTTACTGGAATGTGTTTCCTGGAACTCTGAGGGAATGATATACAGATTTGAGAAAAGGAGAAGCTGAGAATGTTCTAGAAAACTCACAAATGAAGGAACAAATGCAGGAGTATTTCCAATCTGGGTTGCCTTGAAATCGACAATGTCAGTCTACACTGTGCATGGACATGGGGCTGTTTTAACCCACAAGTTTTTTGAGAGAGAGAGAGAGAGAGAGAGAGAGAGAGAGAGAGAGAGAGAGAGGTATCTTTTTAAGATCCGTATATAATCAGAGAAATCTGTGTGATTGACTTGTTCTCTGGAGAATCAAGGGCCCACCCAAGCAGATGAAGAGATAGAGTTGGATATTTAGGGGGTTGAAAAAAACTGTGATCTAAGGAAATAAGAGGAAGAGGTATCATGCAGGACACCTCAACAGATTATTATAGACAGCTAAGTTAGGCAGAAATATTGTAAGCAGTCAGACAAGGGAAGGCCTCCTCCAAGGATCCAGTACCAAGCCTCAAGACAAATGATGAAATAAATGCACCTATATGCTTCACCTAATGATAAACAACAGTGATTGATATTCTAAATAGATATTGATCACCTTGGAAAAGCCAGGAAGAGACCCTGACCCACCCCCACCAGGAAAAGCCCCTGTTCTATTTTAGGCCTGCTTGCTATCTGACTCGCCTCCCCATTTGGTCCTGGATTTAATCAATTTTACCTGAGCAGTTGTGCTTGTAATCTTATTGGTTGACCATAGTTTTGTCCCAGTTCATGCCCAATCTTGTGATTTCCCATTTTTCCCCAATGGGAACTCACATCACCTGGTTGTTTTTCTCTATAAAAATCCCTTGTGGG
>NW_004524796.1:3044755-3050744 GCF_000260255.1 Octodon degus | reverse complement strand
AATGGGAACTCACATCACCTGGTGGTTTTTCTCTATAAAAATCCCTTGTGGGCCAGGGAGATGGTTCAGTAGAATAAGCACTTGTCTGGCATGTGCAAGGTTCTGAGTTCAATCCCCGGTACTGGAAAAAAAAAAATCCCTTGAAAAGGCAGGGGTTCTCAACAAACTACTCAGGGTCCCTTCTGTTCCTCAGACAGAGGCTTTCATTCCCAATAAATATATTCTGCTCTTAGTCTCCATTGCTCCTAGAATTCCTTCTTCAATTTGAGAGAACCTGAACTCATACTGGGACAACTAGCAGGCTGGGAGTTTCTTTTCTCTGTATCAAGATGAGTCTCTGCCCTTATTTTCATCACCGATATGACATATGGAAAATGGCAGAAGTTGCCTGTGGTGCTTTAGTGCTGTGGGGCAGGTGGAGAGAGTCACCCTGTGAAGTGTGGGTCCCATCTTCATCATGGTCTTGCCATGTGACTTTGGCCAAGTTACTTAATCTCTGTACGTCATTCTCTCCATCCTACAATGTGGACAATAATGATATTTATCTTTTTCCATTTAATGTAGCAATTACTATATGCTAGAAACTATTCTAGGTAAGAAGTATTTACACACTGGTTCTCACATGGACATTGTAGAGTAGAACATAAAGCTTGTTTTCTTGATTAAATGAGATAGTACAGGTTGGTATTTAAAAAATAGTTCCTAAAATATAGAAACGCAGAATAAATGCTGCTACTGCTATTATTATTTTCATTGCTTTTGAGTGGTATAATTTAAACTTTACTCATTTTCTATTAACCAGATGGATAAAAATACATTAACAGAAGTAGCAATGTAGTAGCAATAACTATAATTCATTGTATGCATATTATATGGCAAGAACTGTGTCAGACTCCTCACATATAGTATACCAACCTTGCAAGATAGAAATCCTGTATCTGAGAGAAGTCAAGGAATTTGTACAAATTAACATAACAAGTCAGGAGCAGGCTCCAAAACTCATGTTCTTTCAATAATTCGGGCCTTGGAGAACAGAACTAACAACCAAATTTCACTGTCAGTGAGTACATTACAGATGCCCTTTAACTTAAAATGGGGCTAGATCCTGATCAACTCATCATAAGTTGACAACACAGTTCAGTGGAAAATGAATTTAAATACCTTACCTTACTGAACCGTTTAGCCTCTTCTCTCTTGAATGTGTTGAGAATAATTTTTGTGAGCCTGCAGAGCAGTGACTCACCTAACACCAAGCCTATAGTACAACAAACTGTTGAATATCTTATGTAGCTGTATCCAGAAAGCAATGGCGTGACAGCGACATCCCATGGGGTGCCAAGGACCAGGGATGCAATGGTCCCTTGGGAGCAGAGCAGATGCCAAGATGATTCTACTGGCTTCAGGGAGACTTTAAAGAGTCACAAGGGCTCTGGGGGACAGTTTGGCAGAGGGGGCCATCCTGATGAATACAAAGAGGTAGAATGTGTGGGGCAAGCGGGATTCAGTGGTTCAGAAAATACAAAGGGGAAGGAAATGAAAAATAAAGCAGAAGAATTAGAAAGACAGCAGTCATGGAGAACCTTTATTCCATGTTATCCAGCAAGGATATTTTCCTAAAGAAACAAAATATTTTGAATCCTGGGGTGATGTGATTTGACTTGTTTTTCACTATACTTGATCTTAGCCAAAAGCTTGAGAAGTGATACTTGTTTTTTTAGATAGTTCATCTTAAATTTTTATTTATCACCTTCTGGAAGATTGCTATCTCCAAAAAGGATAAAAATTAAGGACAGAGTTTTCTTTGTCCCATGAAAGAGCTAAAAGTATGGTGGACATGATGCACATGAAATGAGTTAACTGCAAACCTGGCTGAGCACTACAATAGTGACCTGGATATTTGAGAAAAGAACACTCACGTGGAGTCGGCAAACCCAAAACAGGTCCAAAAATAGATGGGAAACTGCTTCCCTTTCCTGACTTGGATATAGTGCAAGCTCAAGTCTTTGTAACACAAATATCTTGTCCTTCTCCAAAATATCTTCACCCAGGTATCAGCTCCCAGACTTCATAGGGGTCTTAGCAGTCACCTGCCACTACCTTTCTTTAGTGACAGGGGACCCTTCCTATTTCAGTGCAGCTTAGGCTGTTATGGTAAAGAAACAAAGAAGATGATTAGTGCTTCCAACTGCTTTCAGAGTTGCCTTTTGATTTCTTTTACTCTCTCCATCCCAGGAATTGAACTCAGGGCTTCATGCTTTCCAGGCAGGTGCTGTGCCACTGAACTACATGCTTGGCCTTTGACTTCCTTTACTCTTGTCCAGGTGATGTATGCAGTGGGAAAAATTCAGTGTCATGGATCCATGATGGCACTGCCACCGACCAGCTGTGCAATACTGGGGAGGTTCCCAAAGCATTCAAATTCACATTGGTCATCTCTAAAATGCTTTGAAACAGAGCTTAAGTGAACAGATGACTAATACAGGTGAAGCGCTTGGCAAGTGCCTTGCAAAGGAAGTTCAAACAATAATAGTTATTTGTGCTTGTAATAACAATTTCCTTTTTAAAATATTCTGTTCCAGGCCAATATAGTGATTTTCTTTTTAAAATCACCCTACAGATTTAAATCTGGAGCTTGAACATGCTAGACACATTTTTTGTTATTGCTCTGAAGCTCCACCTCAATGCCCAACTTCTAAATATGCCCCTGTCAGGCTGGGAAGATAGCTCAGTAGAATAAATGCTTGCCTGGCAAGCACAATGTCCTGAGTTCAATCCCTGGTACCACAAAAATAAATGAATAAATAAATAAATAAATAAATAAATAAGGCAACCTCTCTCCTCACTGACAAAAATTTAAAAAAATACTTCATGAAATCTCTGCAAATATTTGGCCAGAGATAGAGCTTAATACCTTGGCTATGGCATAGTCACCATAAAATACTGTCTTTCTTGAACAGAGAAAGAATTTAGGCAATTTCTCACATATGTTCCATTTTAAAATTTTACTGCATCTTCTATTGTGTCAGCCAAGCTAGGTTAGTTAATGTTCACAGGATAACCCAACACTGGCCTGATAGCCAGGTATTTCCCTATGCATTTTGGTGAGATATTTAAAACATCAAATGAAATACTTTGTTTACCTATAGTAACTGCAGTTTTAATATCCATGAAATCAACGATGATGGTCCCCTCTTTAAGGAGGACAAGGCTATTCATCTGTTGAGCAATCAACACTACTCATCCTCAGAATTCTTATCAGAACTAGCTGAAACTCTGTCCCCATTAAATTGTAATTTCTCTTTGAATAACGGAACTAAACAAAAAAGGGGATACAAATGAATGTCCATTTTGTATCTGTGTATTCAAAATGGTTAGGATAGATATATAGCTACATTCTCTTAATGAATAGAGGGATCTGTTGTAATAGTGTTTGTAAATAGTGTATCATGTCTGCATCTTGTACAGCAAATAACCACTAGGAAGACAGTATGCAATGTATTAATTATTGGAACTGTCCTACCAATTTGATTTGAAGCTATCTCATTGCTATTTGTTTCTCAATAAAATTATGGGAAAAAATAAAAAAAAATTGTAATTTCTCAATCCTACTTTTATGACACCTGACAACAACCAATTGGATTTTCTCTCTACAAAATTGACTACCTTAGGTTCCCACACATGTAGAACTGTCCAGTGTCTTTGCACATCTAAGTTTATTTCATTTGGAGTAACATTGTTAAGATTCTTTCATGGGGTGGCCTGTGTCAGAATTTCATTCTTTTTTCTTTTTATGATCCTTGGGGTTGATTTCAGACCTTCGCTCTGAACTATAGCCACTGCCCTGCTTTTAGTTTTCATTTTGAAACAGAGTCTGTCATAGTGACTTTCTGCTTACTGAGATAAAATACCCAGCACTTACAAATGAAAGGAGAAAAGTTTCATGTTGGCCCACAGTTTGTGTAGGTTTCAGTCCACTGTGGACTAGAACCAAGAAGAGCGGCATGGCAGACAAATGTGGCAGAGGAGAAAGAGTTCACGGCCCAGCCCCAGCAGCACAGCAGGTTACGGCCCAACCCCAGCAGCATAGCAGGAGCAAAAGATGAGGATGCATTCCTTTCCAGGTCTGGCCCCAGCGATTCATCTCTGCCCACCTGGCTTCATCTCCCAGCCTCACACTCAGCTGTCAACCAACCAGGGGACGCATGAGTGATGGGCACTCCCAAGACCCGGTCACCTCTCCAAAGCCCCACCTCTTTTTCTTTCTATGGGGAAAAAAGTATATATTTAGAATTAGCCAGCTGGGATCAGTTTAGATGATCCCAATTTTGTTGGCAACATCCAATGCATCATAATTGGAAGCCAGTCAAACATATGCCTTCTTCTCTCCATCAGGCCTGATTAGGGCATTGACCTTGGCAACACTGATGTCACAGAGCTTCTTCACAGCTTGTTTGATTTGCTGCTTATTGGCTTTGACATCCACAATGAACACGAGTGTGTTGTTGTTCTTGATCTTTTTCATGGCTGACTCTGTGGTAAGGGTATAGTGGTCTTGATGATGGCATAGTGGTCAAGCTTGTTTCTCCTGGGGGTGCTCTTCTGAGGGTATTTGGGTTGCAGTGTCTTGGGATGGTGGAAGGTGGGCCACATTCATATCTTCTTCTTTTTGTGGCTGTGGATACCTTTCAGCATGTTTTTCTAAGCCATCAAAGTTTTTACTTTGGCTTCAGCTTTTGGAGGGACAGGGGCTTCTTTCTTAGCCTTTGGCACCATCTTGGTAAAAAGGCCCAAAACCCCACTTCTGAGCACAGGAGGCTTTGGAAGACAGCTAGATAGAAATCTTAACGGGGTCCTCACTAAATACCTTGAACTGCTGGAATTACATGCATGCATCACCATACACCTTCCATCATATGTCAGCATCAGATTTTGTTTAAATATTCATCATCATCAACAACAACAACAATTTGGATTGTTTCCTTGGGTTTTGCTACTGCTATCTAATTTTAATGCACCTGTGTTTTTACATGCAAGAGATAAATGTATCTTATAGATAGCATGGACTTATGTTTTTAATTACCCTAAAACCTTTAATTGGTACATTTAGACTATTATGCTTAAAGTGGTTATTGGTATAATTGGTTGGTTTACTATCATACTTGTTACTATTTCTTATCCATTGATCTTTTTCCATCTTTTCCTTTTTTCTTCCACTTTCCTGCATTTTTTTGATGTAACTTTTTTATGCTTCCATCATTTTTCTTCTCATTTCCTATAATTAAATTTCATTTTTTAGGTTTATAGTGGTCATCCCAGATTTCAAACTAACCCAACAATGTTACTTCACATACTATTAATGAGAAAACCTGAACACAACGTGTTTCCAATTTTTCTCCAATTCCTCATAATACTATCACTCCTTCCAATTTTCTGTAAGTTACAATTACTGAATATACTTTTTGCTATTATTTTGTAAACCGATATCTGTTGGATAAATAAGATTAAGAATAAATAATATATTTTATTCTATTTTCATTTATTCCTTCTCTGAGGTTCTTCCTTTATGCAGATCCAAGTTTCTGAGTTAAGCTATAGTCTTTCTGAAATACCTTTTAAGATTTCTGGCAAAACAATACCACTGGCCATGAATTCCCTCAATTTTTATTTGTCTGGGAAAAACCTTTGTCTTTAATTTCTGATAACAATTTCATCAGACTTATAGGTTGGTAGTTCCTACCTTTCAAAAAATAAAATATTCATTTCACTCTCTTCTTGATTCCGTGGTTTCTCAAGGGAAGTGTGATAGTTTCTATTCTAATCTTTGCTATTATATGGGTAAATATCTTTTCTCCTTATTTTTATTGATTGATTGATTGATTGATTGATCGATTTTGCAGGGATTGAACTCAGGACCTTGTGCTTGCCAGGCAAGTGCTTATTCTACTGAGCTATCTCCCCAGCCCTCCTTATTTTGATGGATTTTCTTTGT
>NW_004524796.1:3043912-3044538 GCF_000260255.1 Octodon degus | reverse complement strand
CCTTAATTAAAAAGCCTGAGCTACATCAATTTTTTAGAAACTAAATGTGAACAGAACAGGTTCCCTGGGATGCAGTGCTTTGTTTTCTGCTCTACTATCTGGGTGCAAGATGGTTTTGAAGTATGCACACGCATTGTAAAAGGAAGTAGAGAAAAGTTGCCTAGCATGATGGGCTGCTGTCGTTGGCCAGGGAGCCAAAGCCACAGCACCAGGGAATAAGAAGAGATGCTGAAGATGTGAGGCACACGGAGGGAGAAAAGAGAACCAAGTTTGAAAACTCCTCTGTTGCAGCATTAGAAAAAGATTTTCCACAAAAAGATGAAACCACACAACACAATCTAACCCCAACAACACAGCATTCTAGTTTGCCTTTTAAATATTTTTCTTGGTATTTTGGTTTTAGTCACTTGTGTTTATTTTCTTCAAGTTTATATACTCTTTCATTGATTATATCCGGGCCATTGGGATTCCGTTGACAACATTCTTTACTGTGTGTCTTTTAGAATTCCAGCATTTCCCTTTGATTATGTCTTAAAGATCTCATCTGCACGCCCTATTTTACCCATCTACTCATATACACTGTCCAATATTTCCATTGAGCATCGTATTAATCAACTGTTTTAAAT
>NW_004524796.1:3024671-3038602 GCF_000260255.1 Octodon degus | reverse complement strand
GCCAGCCTTGAAAATGCATTTCTTCCAATAATTGTGCAGAAAAGAATACCAAGGAGTTAATGTTTGAAAAGTATCCTCTGTGGAGACAATGGGTTTCTGAAGGCTGTTATAATAACCACACACTGAATGGCTGAGCCCTAGAGAAATGTATTCTCTTGCAATTCTGGAGGCTGGTAGTTCACAGTGAGGGAATTGGTCAGTTGTGCACCAGCAAACAGTCCCATCTCACCTCTCCCCAGCCAGAGTAGCTGCCAACAGCCTCTCCTGTTCTTCGGCTTTTAGCTGCCTCACTGCAGTCTGCCCTGTTCTTATGTTGCTGTTTTCTTAGGTGGCTGTTGCTGTGTGTCTCCTCCTCAAGACATCAGCCGTACTGGTAATCCCTTTCTAAATGGAGTATGACCTTATCCTTACTGATTGTGTTTGCAATGACCTTATTTCCAAATCAGATGACATTCTCAGGGTTGGACTCCATGTGCAGTTTGGTGGAGTCTCATCCAAACCATCTCCAAGTGATTTCTGCAAGAACAACAGACTCGACTGCAAGCCATGTGCTGTTTGATATACAGTGCCACACGCACAGCACCGCCCCACGTTTCCACTGAAAAGAGCCATGGGCCCCCATCAGGCAGCCAGCACTCAGTGGGATTGTGTGGGATCATTGTATCTAATCACCTATTTTGCACAGAAGAAAATGCAGGCCTAAACACTCACCACTGGTGATAGATTGGGGGCTAGATCCTTAAGCTTCCTTTCTTTCTTTCTTTCTTTCTTTCTTTCTTTCTTTCTTTCTTTCTTTCTTTCTTTCTTTCTTTCTTTTTCTTTTACCATTCTACAAAATTAACAATTAGAACAGCAGTGGGACTGGAAAAAAAAAAGAAACAAAGAACTGCTGCATAGCTCACAAATCCTTATGAAGAAAATTAACATGATCTCACAAAGTAATGTACCCCGAGATGACTGACAAAATACAGACTTGGCAAAAGCAGCAGAGATTGGAAAGATTGTTAAGCTTGCTGGACTAGAAATCAGAGGAGAATTCAGTCCTGGGTTGACTGCTTTCCAGAGATCAGTGCTAGGGTGATAATCTAGACTCTCTAAATCTCAGTTTCCCGCTGAAGCGGCAGTGTGAGGTAGGGAGGGATTATTATTACAGACACTACAGTCAGCTTCCATTAGTTTACCAGTACTCCGCCAGCTAACTGACCTCGGTGGCCTCAGTGCCAGCATCTGGGAAATGGCCCTGAAAACAACAGTGCATCTACATTCCCAGGCTTCTGAAGGGAGTCAAGGGACTTCCATCATTACTTTTATTTATTTTTTTTTTAGTTTTTAAAATTCGTTTTAATGAGAAAAAAAGATAAAATAGCAATGAAACAGTTTCCAAACAAGTTAGTAGGACGGTTACAACCTACAATGTACAATAATACATTGCATAGTATTGTCTTCATAGTATTCAGAGGACAAGTTGCAGACATGATATCTTGTCTAAACCATCATTACTTTTAACTGTTATCTGGCATACGGTGTCATACAAATATTTGCTGTTATATCACTGTTATAAAATCAAAGGGCTGGGGCCGGGGAGATGGCTCAGTGGAATAAGCACTTCCCTAGCAAGTGCAAGGGTCTGAGTTGAATCCTCGCTTCTGGAAAAAAAAAAAAAAATCAAAGCGCTGGTGAGGGCTTGGGCACTCGCTCCCTCCTGTATGACACCACCAGGGCTGCCACCCTGCCCTGTCCACTATGGCTTGAGGCAGAAGGGGGCACTAAGTACCTCCACACCTGGGTGCCCAAATGCCTGTCTCCTGCCCACAGCTTGTACTATGAATAACTACTACGAAGACAATATGCAATGTATTAATTCTTGTAACTGTTCTATTAATCTGTTTCGAAACTGTCTCATTGCTATTTCTTTCTCAATAAAATTAATTTTAAAAAAATCAAAGGGCTGAAGTAAATGCCTAACGTTGGTCTCAGTGCCTGCACTGTGTTATGCTTAACCTATATGCTGCCTCCCTAGTCTGATGTGCAGGGGGAATGCAGGGTCAGTGGGCCACATCGAGTCCATATGGCAGAAACCCAAGAGTTTTCAGAGTTCTAGGTGAAGCTAAGGGTGGGAGCCTAGCTGGGGCAGAACTGGATCTTTTCTCTCCCTGTGGGAAGAGGTAGGTAAAAGATTTGGGTTTTTTTTTTCTTAATTTGTATTTTTCCCTATAACTACAGAGGTGGAGGGAATTATTATTACAAAGAAATAACGAGGCATTTGCAAAGTGGGTGGAGTGGCATGTGGGAGGGACTCCTGTGTGGTGTGACAGAGAATCTGTTCTGGAAAGATATTACAGTGGGGTACCGGGCAGTGAGTGCATATGGGAAAGATGTGCAAGCGTATTTCATAAGCCACTCGAGAACAGGAGCAGGCTCAGGAAATAGGTGTGGTGGCACACACTTGTTATCCCAGAGCTGGGGAGGCTGAGACAGGAGGATCACTATGAGTCTGAATTGTGTAATGAGATCCTGTACCAAATAAAGAAATAAATAATTTTTTTAATAGAAGAACCAGTGTGGTTTGGGCTAAGGCTATTCTAGATTTGGGCTCTCAAAATTCACCTTCTTAAAATCTCTGACTTCTCAAAATTTCTCCTATGTTTCAGTCAGATTTTGAGAGGTGCGTGATGTTCCCCAGCCCCAAAATACTACCTTAGCAGGTGCAACCCCACTGTCCAGGACCAGCTGGATGGCACTGGCCCTATTTATTTATTTATTTAAGAATACAAATAGTAATATAAAAAAAGCATTAGAAACGATAATCCAGGACTCAAGCAACACTCCCCGGGTTTCCCCTGATGGTGCCAGAGCCTTTTCAGGGCTGATGTCATTTCCTCAGCCGGTCATGGGTACCAGGGGAAATGAGTTGAATTTCTTTAGTGTAACTATATGGAACACGCTAAGTTTTCAATTTGTTTTTAGAGATAAAGCAAAACAGAGAGAGAGGCTCTTTCTGTGTGTAAGTGACACATGCACAAAGCCTGCCTGGGGAGGAGGTAGGAGAAGCCTCTATCTCTCCTGCTTTTCACTCAAGGCAAAGAAAATACAAGACAGCTTTTACAAGTCATCTAGAAATGGTTTAGTGGCTTTAGAGAGGACTGTATTTATAGAAAAGACTGTATTTATCTCCACTTTCTACTAAAGAAAGACCTTTTCTTGACCAAAGTTACAACCCTGAGAGGTAAACTGTGAAACTCTATTTAAAGAAGACAACTTCAATGACAATGATGATGGTAGAGATGATGCGATGGTTAATATTTGTTGAGTCTTTGGTCTTTTCCAAGCTTAAGACCTCAGGAGCAGCCACCCACACTGACCTTGGTACAACCCCAGGAGATAGGATCAATTTTCAGCCTTACTTTACAGAAAGAGCAATTGTTATTACCAGCAGTGTAGCTTGGGATTTGAATGGAGATGCCAAGAGGAGCCTGAATTCTCAATGATCACTCAAGAGCTCCATCTGGTCAGCCCGACCTCCCCTATTGATCAGAAGCCTGGTGATCCTGCTCTATTCTCTCAATTTAGATGAGAAAAGGGGATTATAAATATGCAGCCTTCTGAGAGACGGTCTCATAGGGGAGGCACAGTCTTACTCGCACATCAGGATTCTGGGAAGGGGATGGAGAAGTCGCAAGTGGCTACAATCCACCGGCACATTTACTGGCATTTTAAGTGTCTAGTGCTTCCCAGGGTCTACTCAGCATTCCAACAACATAGCCTAGTTACTTTCTCCTTAGAGACAGCCCTGTCAGTATATGATGGATATTTAAATAAAATGCCTACACAATTTGTCCTTTGATTTCTCTCCAGGACCATTTCTAGTTCAGTGGTGAAAAACCAAATCAGTCATCAAGTAGAAATATAGTAGAAGCCTAAGTGTAGGCTCAGGAAACAAACATTCTAATGTTATTAATGAATCTGGTTTCCAGGAAAACACCATCTACCCCCAAAATCAGGGTGCATGCAACCCATGACACAGACAGCTTAGCGGGATGAGGATGGCCAGCCATTCCCAGTTTAGATTCTTCATAAAAAAAGGGCACACAGTTGTTATCATAGTCTTATCATTAGCACTAAATTTCGAGAAACACTTTCTTGTAGTTGTGGCTGGAGGTCTGCCGCAGGCTGTGGTCCGACTTCTTAAACCTCATGTGGATTACACGAAGGCAGTGATAAGGCAGAAAAGGAAAGAATGGGGTCTCGGAAAGGATCCCTCAGAAATCCCTCTGCTTCGTTATCCTCAGGATGAGCTGCGGTGGACAGGGCAGTGTTTCTAATTGGAGCACACTGGTGGTGAGCGTGTGAGATCCTGAGAGCGCCCCCTAGGGTCTCCGGGCAGCTGGCTCTCTTCCAGCCCCTCTACATCCGACTCCCACTCTCCCCAGGTTAGAACTGAAGCGGCTCACACCAAAATTTCTAATTTGACCAGTTGCAGACCACTGAGCACTCGAACCAGAAGCAAAGATACCCATCAGAGCTCTTCTCATTAAGTTGACAGAAATTAAGGTTTAATGTCAAAATCAAAATCTAAACATAGGAACCCAAATACAGACGGTGCCAGTACTTTTTGCATGTGACCTCCACCCCATGTTGATCTGACCCAAGGGGTGTTTGTCTCCTGACAGTTTATTCTGTAATGAAAGAAGGTCAAAGCTCTCCATGTCAAAGCTACTTACCTCTTCCATGGTAAATATCAGTCAAAATATTGTCTCATCCAGTAAGTTTCAGGATGGTTTGATGTTCCACGTGAACGGGAAAGGAAAAGCAAAAGGCAGTTTGGACCTGGGAACCCAGGTCTAGCATGAGCTCTCTAGAAGCTTCTTCAGCTTTCTCCAAAGCACACATCTCATAAGCAAAAGTTCTGTACCTGTTATTTCTCAAAGTCAGGTCTGTTTGTGCTTCCTTCAGCAGCATTAATGCCCCAAGAGGTCACACAAAGTCAAGGTCTCTGGCCTCACTGCAGACCCACAGAGTCAGAAATTCTAGGGATGGAGCCCGACACCTGTTTCCCACAGATAATTCCTCATGTGGTTGTGTTACGTGCCCAAGTTGGAGGTCTATTGCACTATTCAGGGAAGCCCCCTTTGAAGAAGCTCTAAAGACAACTGGTGGAGAAGCCCTCTTCCTTTTGGAATCCCTAAAAAGTGGTTGAAAAGATTGTGCTTGGTTATAGGCACGGCAAAGAGTTATCTATGAAGGTAATGAGGGGAGAGAGCCTTACGTGACTGAGTGCCATGAGTCATTTTGATAGAAAAATAAGCATTTTTCCTTTATCAAGATACTTCATTAAAAAAAGGAAGAAAACTATTATGCACCCATTTTCCAAGAAAAAGTGATGAAAGCCAGGGATGTTTTCTATTTTAATACTTTTGCTGCTTTCTCAGCAATGTTGCTTGCTCATTTTATGTATTAACTTACCAAAATCCCAATTAGGATTCTAGGTTGCCTCGGAAAGAATAGAAAATATACTTTTTAGTAGGGTTACTTCCATAAACATTCTCTGTTATACAATCTGTGAGAGTTTAGGCATTCATCTACTGCCTGATTCAAGTCTTCATAGATATTTATCTGTCTGATTCAAGTCTTAATTTTTTTTTGAACTTGATCTTTTATTTCCAGGTTCTCCTTGCCTGGAACAGATTTCTTTTAGGAACTTATGCAGAAGAATGCTGACATATTATCCTTTGGGTTTCCAGGATTGCTTATTCATGAGCACTCATACGCCAGTGGGTAAGGATTCCAGGTGAATAATACTGTGTTGGCTTTATAAAAGAGGGCTTGGAATTTGACATGCAGTAATAAAAGGTAATACAAACCATCGCATTATAACTAGATTTTATTACATTTGCTTATAATTTAGTTTGCTAAGGGTTTATAATTTCACAGAAAAAAATCACTAATTGACATCAAACCAGTTGCACCTGATTTTATCCCAACAGCCATCTTTCTACTTCATATGCTACATTCTTTCTTAGAGAAACAATATTTTAAAAGTTTTTTATGATTCCTAAAAAAGAGAGAAAAGCAAAGCAGAAGTTCCATTACACTGTTGGATACAAACAATATTTCCATGAAGGAGAGCCTGACCTTTATATATTCCCCAAAACAAAAGTGCATTATAAAATTAATAAGTTAATGAATAAAAGACACAGTCTTCACCTAGGATAAAAATACTGTTTACTAATCATCATAGAGTACAATGGAGGAAATTAAACAAGGTCCTACAAATTCACTTTTGAAGGATTCTGAGAATCTTAATTTATATTTTAATGTTTTGTTCATATATAGCCAAGAGTAAGAGAGAAAGCCAACCTAGGATCAATCCAATGTTCTGCAGAAGAAACATCATCCAGGGTCGTTGTGTTTGAACATGAGTCATTTCAGGAAGCTAAAAAAAGAATGAAAAACCAGAATAAGATCCAGATATATTCAACTGCTGGGAAAAGCTTGGTGGGAAAACATGAGAGACTGTTATTCAGAACTTAATAACCTTTAAAATTCCCAAAACAGTTAGAAAATGCTTAATACCTATTCTTGCCATGAGCTTGAAATGTACGCTAAATTAAGCCTACAGATACTAACATTGTCCAAATCATAAGATGACACAGTGATCACCGGAAATACAGCTCTTCTTTCGTTTGCAGAATATGTTTAAATGTGGAATAGGTAATACATGAAAGGCAAGCTTTTCAACTTCTCTATTAGGTTTATGCAGTACTTTTTGAAAGCATCTGTATTTTTTTTTTATTTTCAAACAGATGACCAAGGTCTTCCTGACCTTTATAGCAGTAAAACCATCATCATCCCTCCAATTATATTTCATTCTGAGATAAGAGAAAAATGATTTTATGTTCATCACAGGCCATAGATCCATGAGAGGGAAATGCTCATAACAAAACTCATGTGAAGTGTCCCAATGTGATTTTGACTCTATTAGTTTGCATCCTCTGCCATGAGGGACCAGTCATTTCTGTTAGGAGTACACCATCTGTTCGGTGTAGACTGGAGATTTAGCCCAATGTTGGCATCCCCTGACATTTTGGGCAAGATAATTCTTTGTCTGGGCACCTCTTGTCCACTGTCAGATGTTTAGCTGTATTCCTGGCTTCCACTAGATCCAAGGCGTACTAGGGGTTATTTGCTCTTCCATAGCTGGTCACAAAATTAAAAAATGCCTCTAGACACTGTCAAATGTCCCTTAGGTGTTGCAAACATCTCTGGTAGAGAACTGCTGGATGATTTATCAACCAAATAAACATATGCTGTATTCAAGGTCTTCAGGTTTATTGCAATGGAAAATAGGTAGAAGCATTTTCAATATCCAGAAAATGTGCCATGAAAGTTCTGTTTGAATGTGAGATGAGTATTTGTTCTTTTTAATTCAGTATTTCAATGAGATGAGGATTTGGATTCTTGTGTTCTGCTATATCAACCCTCAGCATGAAATAGACTGAAAGACAAAATAGAATCAAAAATGCTGTCTTGGATGGAAGGCCTTAAATCACATTCCCTTCTGGAGTCTTTGTGTTGTGTTTAAACATAAAAATTTAAAGAAATACTATATAACCCACTAACCACTATACATTCAAAATAATATTTTAAGAAATCTATGTACTATAGACAATAATAATAATCATCTTACATTTCCAGTTTGACTTATCAAAAGGAGACTGAGGCATTTGATTTTGTTTTACACTTTAAATATCACATATAATTACACTAATTTAATGTTTAAATTAAATGTAATCATGCAAGTTACCTAATGTGGTTAACAGCGGTTTCATGATAAACAATCCCCCACTTCTTCCTATTGAAATGAGCATCTAAAATTCTGCTAGTTAAGACTGTTTTGGTTTCTAATACCTT
This sequence comes from Octodon degus, assembly GCF_000260255.1. Taxonomy (NCBI): domain Eukaryota; kingdom Metazoa; phylum Chordata; class Mammalia; order Rodentia; family Octodontidae; genus Octodon; species Octodon degus. The sequence continues at coordinate 3,030,691 of NW_004524796.1, read as the reverse complement.
GACACTAATCTGACATCCACAATGAACATGGAGGAAGTCTGTGATATTACAGGTTCTATGTGTGTGAAAAGAGTAGTATTTGCTCTCTGAGTCCCTGTATTTGATGAGATCAACAATGTACACTGGCATTTCTCCATACCTCTCTAATTCTCAATACTTTTAAGCAATTTTCAATAGTTAATGCCAGTGCCAGAGCACATAGATAATCAGCTTCCTAAGCTATAAACTATATCTCAGACTTTATTGGCGAGAGAAAGTTTCACTGTAGGCTAAAACTTTGATTAGCCTTACTTTCCAAACACAGAGAAAAAGCAGCGTATAGTTCCCTCTCCTTCTTCAAATAAGATAACTGTCTTTTAGGTGATGGGGCAGAACTAACAGCATGTCCTCCCTCAGCTGTGCTACTGCACCTGGCTGATATTCACCTTTGACAGAGCCAGGGATGTAGTTTCTAGGACTTTTTTGGTGAACATTTAGAAATTATTGGTCATTTACTGAATTACCATGGTTACTTTGAACAGCTTGTTGTAGAGAAAATTATTTCAGACAATATAGAATTACAGTGTTTAAAATTGTTCTGGTTCAATAGCTAGAACTTGAGGTACATTTTTAAATCATTAATGTCTTCATAAACATACATTATAAAGTTCTTTTGAAAATTTCCATCTGTGTCTCAAGTTTCTATTCAAGATCTTTGGAGAGAGGTAGATTTTTGAATAGGGAAGAGTTAATAACCAAAAAGTTTTACATACAAAACCACAGAGCTGGAGTAACGTTTTAGGAATTATAGCAGCATTTCCAGCAATTTTGGTCCTCTCTAATCCAAAATGTCACAAGTCTTAAAAACAGTTGTTTAATCTCTCATTTTTCTCACTAGCCTTGGCATACAGACCTGCAGCTTACTTGTAATATTTAACACATGATAGAATTGAATAGATCTGCTTATAAGATCCAATGACCCTAATCCAGTGAGAACAACATCAAACCTTTATTCTGAGTATTTAGATGGCATTGCCCCTAAGAAAACACCATGAGTACTTCATGGCTCCAAGTGTAACATTCACATGGAATACAGCAACATCTTCAGTGGAGCTAAGCATTAGGCTCTGCATGCTTTTCATCAAAATAATAGGCTCTGTGATAACTTGCCATTAATTCAGGTATGCCTCCCAAAAGCTCACCTTAAGGGCCGGCAAAATAGCTCAGTAGACTAAGTGCCTGCTTAGGCAAGCACAAGGACAGAGTTTTGATCCTTGGTACAGCATGCCTCACCAGCCCCACCTCTGGGTGTGCTGAGCTGGTGACCAAGACCAGGCATGGTGGCACACACCTGTAATCCCAGCAGTGGGAGGCTAAAAACAGGAGGGTCACTATGAATCCAAGCTGTGTTGTAAGACCTTGTACCAAACACATGAATTTAAAACAAAAAAAAGCTCACCTTTCTCTTAAAGTCTTTCAGAATGTTCAAGCTACAAACCGTTTTGCAATATATTATATTTGCTTTTCACTTATGCCATGTTCTTTCTTACATCTCCCACTCCTCTTATCATAATCCTATAAAAGGGAAAATTATTAACATGTTTTTGTTATGTGGGAGCATTGGCTCAGGGAAAATAGTACCCTCCTAGTGTCACATAGAAGTGATGTCAGAACTAGGACCAGAATCCAGATCAGCTCATCATTGGAGCGGACATAGAAATGTCTACCAACACCAGCTCTCTACCTTGAATTCATCCTTGTCTGTTATGGGCAGTAACTTTCTACAGAATTAAATGAAGAAGAATGGAAGGGGTTAATGCTAAAAATGTCAAGTTAGAGCCATTACTGATTTTGAAGGAAAATAAGATGGAAATGAATGATTCAGATATCTCGCTATCTGCAATAAAGTACATCACAATGATGGTTTGTGCTTTCAAGAAAGATAATGTACATTTGCAAAAGGCTGTACAAACACAATTTGTGAGTGAATAAATATGAACAATGAAGATTACATTATGAAAATGTTTAAGGAGATTCTTATTCACAAAATGGAAGCTTTAATTTTAATTTGGGTGGCCTATTTGAACCTTCCTTGTCCACATATAAATTGTGTGGTCAGGAAACTCAGCTAAAACTTTTTGAGATAATACTTGGCTCTTTTATAGCATAATAATGAATACATGACGCATAATATCTCTTGAGTACATGCCAGAATACCAGAGAGCCTTATAGAAAGCCCTTCCAAAAGATACAAATATAAAGTGCCAAAGTTTAAGTCATATCTGATTACAGCTTTTCAGCTCCTCTGAAGCTACTTGTATTTTCCACCATTTCAGTCAGTATAGTTTGAAGAAAAAAATAAAAGTCCATAGGAATTAAATTTCAAAAGCATATATTTTGCTTTTCTGTTCCCTTGGCTTTCATCAAGAGAAACCTCCTTTTACTCAAGGGCCATTAAATTCTGCTATTGGCCAGTTTTACAGATCTTGATTCATACCATAAGACTAGAGAAGTTGAAATAATGAATAGAGTACATTATAATTGAGGTGAGAGGATAGAAAAATGAGAAGAATTTTAGCAAAAGAGCCTTTCCCAGAGACAGTGCAAAGAGCCATGATCTTTACATTTCTACCAGAATCTGTGAAATGTTGGAGTGAAGAAGTAACTTACTTTTTGTTTTTAACATTATGTTTCACAAAATGCCTAGCTAATAGCCATGGATGCAAAAACATAAGTTGTAATTTTCTGGGGAAAAAAAACCCTTTGCCTACACTGCAGTTATTAGCCTATCATTCTTAAATCCTTTTTAAATTTTTCTATAAGGCATGGGTAAGCAGCTCTTCAAAATGTACAGTAGTCCACACACTGGCCATGACTTTTCCATAGATAATGGTTTCTGAAAATTCTATTATCCACTGGAAGCATATTTACAATGTTTAACTACTACATGGGATTTCTTAATATCTTAGAGGCTGATACTATTTTTTTTTTGGTGTTTTAAGGAAGGATCTACAGGGTGCTCAGTGTCTCACTACTAGATTAGACTTGTAGCGATTCCTTAGAGGTTGATAGTAAGTAAATATTTTAAACTTGAACCAGTCCTTACACCTGTAATTCTAGTCAAGCCAAAGCTTCAAAATAAATCTTCCTGGTAAAAATTAGAACAATGTATCAGGAAATGAATACTAAAAACTTGATACCCTGTGACAATTACATGATGGGATGGACTATCACAAAGAAGGGTAACATTCAAAATATTCTCTGGAGCTGGTATTTTATTTCTCTGTCTTGCACATCTGAGCTTCAGACTCCTGTGCCAAGCAAAGCCCTCTCTGTCTGTTCCCATCTGTAACTTGAAATTGTTCTCTTGATGTCATTAAAGAGCCACTATTGAATATTTCAGCATTACTTTCATTCCTGATTCATACATGAACATCCTGAAGAAAAAAATAGCGGCACCCAATGTCTCTAAGATAGATAAATATATCAAAAACCTTTCATTAGTAATGATTCACAATTCATATATAGAAAATCAATCATCTAATGAAGAGTCATCTAATGGAGACATTTGGCAATATCTCCTATGAAAGAAAAGTTGCTTTTCAATTCTTTCTTCCCTCAGGAATGCATAGCTTAGCATCACTGACTGTTAGAAGTGGTCTGTTTCTCCATTTGCAAAGCCCACTTGACAACTGGTTTATGCTATAGTTTTCTAAAAGGACTCCCAATCCACACTATCGTGCTGTGATAGCTATATGGTTGCATGTAATACTCAGAACCATGTCTGTTCCTGAGAAATGTGATGAAGAAGAAAGCTCAGAAACTTGTTTTGATGGACATTCTGATCACGCCGGCTCTCTTGAGAACATACTTGCTCTTAGATACTGCCTTCTTCTAGGACATCGTGAGCCATTTGCAAATATAACAGAATTAGATTTAACTCTAGTTTGGTTGAGTAGGACCTCGTGAAAAGAAAATATTTAGAACAAAATAGAAACTTGTTGGTTAGAGTCACAATTTGGCTTGAAAATTTCCAATGACTTGTTTGCATTTGAACATTATATACTTTAAAGTTGAGCATTATAATGTGTAAAAAGCTTAAAAGTTGTCACTGTGCCCTGACATGTAAAAAGCTGATGGGTTGAAAAATGAGCAACTCTTCTTCAATCTGTCCAAGAAGAGAGGCCACAGGACACACCATTGTCACAGACGCTGGAGGTAGTGGGTGGATTCAGAAAGTCACAACTCATCTGAGCAGGAGCCCACCAACAGAAGCCCATTGGAACCAGTTCTTGGGCTAGAGCACGAGTATGATGGATTAACTTGCAATGAGGATAACCGTAAAAACTCCAAGGAATCCAGTCACAGGATCATTTCACTTCTACAATTTCACCTCTAAGAGTTTTCCAGGTCCTCAAAGTGAAAACTAGAGAAAAATTCCCTCCCGCCTCTGCCAGAGGGAGAAAAAAAGAATAATCATTTTCCAGTATCCCAGAGTATTATGCTCTTTTAAACAAGGTCTACCCTCAGAAGAAACTAGTTAACCACTAGAAAACCTCACTTTGGTTTACAAGGGCCTAATACATCTTAGAAAAAGGAAATATGTGACACCAGCTGCCCTCACTCCTACAGCAAAGAAAGGAGCAAAGACTACTTGTGAAGCACTGTGAGTACAGTACAGGAGCACAGCCTAGGAGATCCAGACCTAGGTGACTGGTAATCCTGACCTGTCAGCTTCATTAGATTAAGGAACACCTAGAAGATGAGTGAATCACTCTCCTGAGTGTATCTGGGTGGGGCATAGAGTCAAGACCTTGGGTACACATATGGTCTTTTCCCATTCACATATACTTCCCCTGGTCTGCTTCCCAGCCACATGGAACAAAGCAGCTTTGTTTAACCATAGCCTTCCACCAAAATGCCTTGGAGCTAACTGACAAATGAATTGAATTCCCCTAAACTGTGAGCTAAATTATATTGTGGGTGTCAGGTTTTGTGTTCCATCAATGGAAAAATCTAATACAGAAAATTGGTACCAGAGAAGTGTAGTAATTAGTATAACTATGATTGACCATGCAGTTTAGAATCCTTGGATTTGGCTTGCAGGAAGAATTTGGAAAGGCTTAGAGACACTGGCTATAGAAGCCATAGGATAGCATGAGCAGAACCCGAAGGGTGATTCCAGTGCAGTTCAGAATACCAGCATACTGAAAGGAGTGTAGACAGTAAACCCAACCAAAATTAGGAGGTTTCAGTTGGAAACAAGATATCTATCACAGTTGAACAAGTGGCCATAGGTGTTATATTACAGCAAAATCCCATGTCCTGCGATCTGACAGAAGAATGACATTAAGGACAATGAACTACTTAAGCTGGCAAAGGAAATTTCAAGAGAGCCCACCATTCAGACTGGGATGGGCTGGTTGCTTTTAGCCAAAGTTATAGTAAGAACTGAGGGTAAAAGGTAGAGAAGAGAAACTTGAGAAATGTAACATTTTGCCCCATAAGAACCATGTATAAAGTTGGGTCAAAAGAGGCATGACTGTTAAGGAGATTAGTACCACTGAAAAGAAAAAATTATTTGGTAGCAAGCTAAGAAGAATGATGCCCCTGAGGGCATCTCAGGAATCAGCAAGCCTTCACCCTTGTAGACTACAGAGCCTCCTTCTCCTATACCTTCCTAACATGTCCTTAAAGGTCAACTTAGCACAATTCTTTTATCTAGTATATCATGTCTGCCTTTCAATAAACAATTATAAAACATGGTAAGGCTGGGGAGATGGCTCAGTGGAATAAGCGCTTCCCTGGCAAGCACAAGGACCTGAGTTCAATCCCCGGTTCCGCCAATAAATAAATAAAAAAAAAAAAAAATAGAGATTAGAAAAATGACGGATTCCATGAATGAGCAATACAGGAAAGAAATACATCACATGAAGCAGAGGCAAAGAGATATAGAGGGGCTGGGGAGATGGTTCAGTGGAATAAGCGCTACCCTGGCAAGCACAAGGGCCTGAGTTCAATCCCCGGTTCCGACAAAAGAA
>NW_004524796.1:3023794-3024571 GCF_000260255.1 Octodon degus | reverse complement strand
TAAAATAAAAAAAAGTTTACAGTGATTGCACAAGCATCAGAATTAGAGTCAGATATGTCAGGAATATTGAAATTATTCGATTATAAATTTTTTTGAGGAAAAGTTCTTTTAATTTTATGAAAAAAAGCAAAATTTCATAACAAAAATAATAGGAGAATAACAATAGTTTCATTGAATAAACACTTTTTCCACTGAGTGCTAAGTGATATAATGAAAAAAAGGAAACAAAACATACAAACAAATGAACAAGGTATTTCATAAAGAACCAAAAGAAAAAATAAGCTAGAGATTGAACACTGTAACAATAATAAAGAATGTCTTTGATTAGCTCATCAATAGATGGCCAAAGAAAAATCTATGATCTTGAGAATATTGCTAAAAATTTTTTTAAAAGAAGAGAGAAAAAAGACTAAAGAGCAAAGTGACACCAGAATATCAAAGTTTTGAGAGAGCTACAAAACATTTACTAAATCAGAACCATAAGAGAGAAGCAATATTTGAAAGAAGGACTAAGAATTTTTCCAAATAAGTGTCAAGACACCAAACTAGATGTATAAAAAGCTCAAGTGAAAAGTTGCGTGACGCTGAACCTCACAGCAGTTTCTTAGATATGAAAAGTATAGCCAACAAAACAAAAGATAAATTGGATTTAATCAAAATTAAAAATTTTCATGCAAAGGACAGATTCAACAAGATTAAAAGACAACCAATAGAATGGAAAAAAAATGTCTTCCAGAATTTCAATTGTCAAAGATAAAGTTTTGGAGACAGATGGTG
>NW_004524796.1:3005370-3023619 GCF_000260255.1 Octodon degus | reverse complement strand
CCTATAATATAAAAATAAAATATAATTATATACCACAATAAACACACACACCATGGTTTCAAAAGCATTGTTTTGATTACTTGTTTAGTTTTTTAGCTTACTGTAGTAGTAAATAAAGTAACTTAGGGGAAGTCTAAGCATGTATATGATATGGAGAGATGTCATTTACTGCCTGGCAAGGAGAATTTATCATTACTTAACCACTGAGAAATAGGAAATTCTGTGTTATGTTTGGAGGTCAAAGTCCAAAGCATAAACTCAGCTCTCAAGTTCATAAATCACCATTCAACTATCCCTTTCTGGAGGTTTAGTCATCTGAAGTGTTGGCTATTTTGAGTTTTATGACTGGCTGTTCAAAACAAGATGGAAAGAAGTCTAGAAATTTCTTGTCTTGTTTTTTAGAGCTAGGGTATGAACCCAAGGGATATACTTCTGCTGGGCTACATTTCCAGCCCCTTTTTAAAAAAATCAAGCTTTTAAGTTTTCCTAAGAATTGACTACTTTGAAAAGTGTGGGGTGTGTGTGTGTGTGTGTGTGTGTGTGTGTGTGTGTGTAATTTCAGAGAGGAGTCTAAAGTCAATTTTTAAAAATATTCATCAAAATAAATTTGAGGTCTACTAACCATTATCTCAGAAATTTTCTAACTGTAGAGTTTAACAGATTTTACAGGAAGAAGTCTTCCAAAGTTGTTGGTGAGACTGAGTCCCACATTTAGTTTTGTGAAGAAATAATGGTGAATGTTAAATTGTATTAATTTTACTGATGAAACTTAGGTTTAAATCCTTGTCATTTTTCATCAAAACATTATGTAAAATGATGTCAGCTTCCTCTCACTTAATTGAAATAGATGATATATGAGATTGCATGTATCATTTTTAGAAAAAGTACTTCTCTCTGTGGATCGATACTGTTTAAAGGGATTATACCTAAGGTTTACAAGGCATAAGGTCTAGAAATGTAGATGACTTAAGGCTTTTCCACACAAAAAGATTTTTCAGCCCCAACCTGATGGCTGTAGACTACTGACTGAACTACATTTGGACTGAGCCAGATTTATCTATTAGAGAAGGATTCAATCAAATGACATAAATTGAAAGATAAGCAAATAATGACAAGGAGGAAAGAATGGATTTAAAATCCTGAATGTGTAGGAACTGGTCTAAATGGAGAGTCATGTGATCAAGTGAAGAAGCCTGGCTAGGATGTTTGCTGTGTTCACAGTTCATGTACTTTTCATTCAATTCACTATCTTGAAGCTGTTACACTTAATAAACTAAAATAATTGTAGAGATGCTCCACAGGACTTCTATTAATCCTGTTTATTCACCAGATTCAGTGCTGAGATCTTATTTTGCTTCTTTAAAGACAGAGAATTTAGCTCAAATTCAAAGTAATTTTTACTTGACTTTCACACAAAGAAAGTTGCTTGAAAATTGGAAAAATGCTCCAGGAAAACCCCGGCTGTGAGATGACTTCTGAGAGCCATTTCCAGGAGAGGGAAGATAGCAAATTACTCTAAGTGATTACTCTTGCTCTTGCTGTTTCCTCTTCCTTGTATATAAATGAAATAAGTTTGAAGGAACATCAGCAACGGTCTTAAAGAAGAAGAATACCAGGGACCACATATTATAAATTGAGTCTAGGGGACTTCTGAGGTCATCCTTCTCTTGTCCTGTGAGCCAGATTGGAACACAGAAACTTCACATTTTGTCCTCATCACAGCTGAAGCCCTATAGCAACTGATACTGTGGTGTTCACAGGGCAAGATTTGACCTGCTAAGGATCATAAAGATCTTTAAAGCAAAGTAGTAGCAATTGTAAATAACCTCCTTATTGCCTGTTACCTCATCCTTTCAAGAATGTTTTTCTTTTCTTACTAGCACAGTGTAATCACTTCTATTCCTAGAAACACTACCCTTCACGCATTTTTCTTGACACAGGTGTAATCAACAAGTACCAATGTCCTGGCTTCTTGTTCCCCGTGAATTACTGGCCACCCCAGTTGTATTACCATTTTGTTTCTCACTCTTTCTTCTCATCATCTGCTGTAACACCTTGCAGGGTGTTGGGGACTCACTGCATCAACAGAAGAGAAGTTTTAAAGGAAATCCAAAATTGGAGAGGTAAAAACAGTAAGAAAACTGTATGGTGGGGGAGAATTGATATGAGGAAAATGGATGGAAATAGGGCATAACATCATTCCTCAGATCTATGAGGCTTTAATTCCAGGACCTCCTACCTCCTTCCATACCAAAATCCAAATATCTCAAACCATTTCTAGAAGATGGTGTAATATTTGTGTGCAACCTATGTACATCCTCCTGTATTCTTCAGTTAGTTGTAGATTATTTATAATACCTAATACAATGTAAATGATATATAAATAATTATCCTCCATGGTTTAGCAGACAATGACAAGAATGTCTGCACAGGATCACCCTGGATGCAGTTTTTCAGGGAGGGACACTTATGCTCTACAGATCTACTTTTATGGAACCTGCAATGCAGAGGGTGCCTGTAACTAATTTCCCTTATATTTGCATGGAGAGAGCACCTAAGGTTTGTTTTGTTTTGGCTTCCTTCCCCACTATCTCCCTCCCAGAGTTACAGCTCCTCCACCATCTACTTGTGTCCTATTAATGTAGTGGACCCTGGGGATTTGTCTGGTCTAAATTACAAGGACATCTCCAGTTATATCTACACTCAGAGTCCCTTGAGGTTGAGACACACTTGTCTCTATGGAAACACAATTTGGGCAGAATCTTAGCCTTAGGAAAAATGCCTAAAGGTTTGAAACTTTGATTTAGATCCCAAAATAAACCTTTTCTTGGCATAATACATTTAGTTTTTAAAAATCAATTAATTTATGCTTCATACAATATATCATATTAGTTAAAAATAAAGTCTCTTTATCCAAACTTCTAAAAAAAAACATTGGCTTGTCTTTTCTGAGTGATTTTGTAAATTTTAGAGACACGAGATAGGAGAGACCTTTCAGGCTTGCACTTGGGGCAAACTCCTCTGAAGGAATATTAGTTTCTCAAACAGAATGAGATGCTCAACAATACCTGCTTCCTTTCCTGTCACATGTAAATCTAGATTAATATCGAAGGCACGTATTAGTCTTCTAACACTGTTGTGGACAAGTTATCCAAAACTGGGTACCTTGGAACAAGACAGAGTTACTACTTCCGGGGCTAATGAGTCATCAGTTCAACCTGGGTCTCACCAGGTGAAAGTCAACATGTTGGCAAAGCTGCATTCTCTTTCTGAGGCTCCAGTAAAAACTGTTCCGCCTGCCTTTCCTAGATGCTAAATCTGTCATCTTTCCTTGACTCCTGTTCCCACCCTCAGCCTCCAAAGCCATCAAGGCTGCACCTTTCTGATTTTTTTCCCCTCTTGTCATCCCCTCTTTTCCTCTGGCCCCTGCTAGACTCCTGTAATCAGATTGGGACCACCTGAACAATCCAGACTAATTTCTCCATTTTAAGAGCGCAAACCTTAACTACACCTCCTAAGTCCTTTTGGACACGTGAAATCCTGTAGCGACAGTCCTGGGATCAACATGTATATATGGGGGTGAGAGGATGTCATATCTAGAAAGAACACATCTTGTGGAATCTTTGTGATAAACGACACTATGAAAAATGCAGCCAACAAACAGACCAAGTTATAAATAAGATTTGGAGAAGCTGGATAGGTAAAATAAATGGATACTAACTTGCTCATCACTGGGATTGCTTGTTATGTATTACCTCAAATTCCCTGTCTTGCCTTTCAAAAGATTGTGGAAGGGGAAAGGATGGAAAAGGTATTCAGTGTGAAGGAAGCAGAAGAGGGGACCAGAGTGCATCAACAGCAGACATCAATTCATCAAGAAGACAACTGGGCTATGAACAGAATGTTTATGTTCACCAAAATGTATATATTGAAGCTCTAATACTCAATGTGAAGGAAGTTGAAGATGACGCTCTTGGGAAGTAACTAAGTGACGAGGCAGTAGCCCTGACAATGGGACTGGTTAGCACTTTAGCACTAAGAGATTCACATTCTCTCTTGCTCTCTCACTTTTTTCTCCCTCCCTCCCTTGCTCTCTCCTCCTCCCTTCCTCTCTCTTTGGGTCTCCTTCCCTCCCTTCACATCTTCCTCTCATCACCTAATGACCCAGGAAGAAGGCATCTATCAGAAACCAAGGAGAAACACTTTGCCAGGAACCAAATGAGCCACACCTTGATCTCGAAATTCTCCATCTGCAGAATGATAAGAAATAAATTTCTGCTGTTTGAGCCCCAAAATTATGGTATCTTTGTTGCAGAGCAGATGAGTGGTTATATGCTCCTTTGATCCCAGAAGCTTGGGAAGCTCAGACAAGGAAAATCACTTAAGCCTAGAATTTGGAGGCTATTAGACCCTGTCTCAAAAAATCAAATCATGTTATAGAAGTCCAGTTTGACAAGGAAAACTACTAACTACACCTGTGTTGAGTAAGACAGCTTCAAACACATGAATTAAATTAACAGACTGGAAGGAAGAGGCAAACCCACAAAAATGCATCAATAGTTTAGCATGAAACAGGTACAGAGCCAGCAATAGTAGTGCATGGTTATAATCCTATTACTCTGTGATGCTGAGGCAGGAGTTTCAGCCCAAGCTGGAAAGTTCAGTGAAGTAGTGAGAACTTGTCTCAAAGTAAATAATAAGGGTAGGAGATGAACCCTAGAGGCAAAGGGTTTAACCCCTAGTTTTTTAAAAAGGACCAAAACTGCCAACCATTCTATAACTCCACTTCCCAGAATTATTTTTTTAGAGCACGATGGATCCAGTCTCTTTATTGTTGCTGTCCCCATCCTATACTACCTCTCCAAACCTATAGAAAGTCCCCAAGCCTAGTAATGTCCTGGAGAGTGGAGGCAGAGTGTGGGGAAACTCTGTACTCTGTCTTCTGGCCTGGACAGTACAGACAGGGAGGGTGCAAGGGGCAGGGGTAGCTGACTACTCCACCTGCAGAAGATGTACTGGCTGGGATGCTTAGGGCAGGAGTGCCCGTTGCTGGCTTTCCTGTGGTACCCACAACTTGTTGACATCCAGTGGCTGTATGCTTGGCATGAGGCCTTAGTCAGTGACGCCCTTCTCCTGCTGGTGGCCAAGACTCTTCTCTGGCTCTTTATTGCCAGGTCCCATCATCCACATCTGTGGCCTGGCTGTGCACCAGCCCTTGCTCACTATGCATCAGCAGCCCCTTCTCATCATTGGCATCTGGAGTCTGGGCTTCTTCCAGCATGTACCTGCCTCGGTGTGACACTCACAGACTGCCAACCCTAACAACTTATATACTCATCTACTGTTATGTTGAGCTATAGGGGACTCAGGTCAACAATTTCTGACATTGCCAGTCAAGTGGAAGACCCAATACTATTATGGGCTACTGGACTCTTTTAGAATATTTTGCTGAGTTTACATACCTATAATATTCAAATAATGGAACTTAACAAAAAAAGGGGATACAGATGATTGTCCATTTTGTATCTGTGTATTCAAAGCGGTTAGGATAGATATATAGTTACATTCTCTTAATGAATAGAGTGATTTGTTCTAATGGTGTTAGGATATCATGTCTGCATCTTGTACAGCAATTAACCACTAAGAAGAATGTATGCAATGTGTTAATTATTGGAACTGTCCTACCAATTTGATTTGAAACTGTCTCATTGCTAAAAAAGAAAAAAAAATTTAAAAAAATATATGGAAACATGCACCAAGACAAAATCTATGTTTTTTGTCTAGACTAAAAACAAGCCCCAAGACAATGTACTAAAATAAAACACACCCTTATTCTAGGAAGAATCTGAATTAAAACCAGTAACCAAAAGATAGAAGAGTTCCAAATATTGATCAGGCAATGTACTTCTATAAAACCCCTAATCCCGGTGAGGGTGCATGCCAACGGGCAGGACCAGTGGTGTGGAAAAGTCTGAAGCAGCAGTGAGAAGACAGTAGTTGGTAGATTAGGGGAACCAGCATCGTACTCAGGTATACAGTCATGCAGAGGTGAAGCAGGCAGGTGAGGTCACAACTATCAAAGGGCTCAGGGAGAACTCTAATAGCAGAACAGTACTCCTATCTGCCCAGCCTAGAGTCCAAGGTCAGCCCCATACCTAGCATGAATCCTACTGCAAACTTGGTGGGAGTACACAGCACATTTTGGGAGTCCTACCTGAACACAACCACAGAACTGTGGGCATCAGAGGAATTTTACTATTTTTCTTTTTCTTTGACTGTTTTTCCTTTTTCTGTCTAGTTGGGTTTTTTCTTTCATTTGTCACTCTTTAGGTTTGTTCCTTTCTTTTTGTTTTCTTCTATTCATCTTCTTTTTCTCTTTCTCCAACTGTCTCTCTTAATTTTATGATGCTTTTGCATGAATGAACTTTTTCTCTTCTTTTTCTGGTTTAGTTCTGTACTCTTTCATTCATTCTCTATTTTCTCGAGTTTCCCAAAGCTGGAGTGATCATCCTCTGACCTTCACCATTGCTTTTACTATATTTACCTCATCAATCTCTCTATCATGTTCCCTATCCCTTTTAAATGTTGCATCCCTCAGGACAGGGGTTTATCATTCTGATAAAGGGAAAGTCATTGCATACAAGTTCTTGAAATATGTTGGTTTATAGTATATAAGTATAGGACCTGCTCCTGCAGTTAAAGGTATCAGGTTGACAGTCACCACAGTTTGTCAGTAGCTAGGCTGTGCTTGATGCCATTGTTAATATTAACTGTACTTCTTTAGCCAGGATTTCATACCTATTATAATCAGCTTTTCTCCCTTGTATAACAACACTGTGATTGTATGGAATCATTATCATCACCATAGTCCAGTACCAAAGGACTTGACTTTGATGCAAATAGATAGTAAAGTCTCATCCTTAATAAATTGGGAAGATAAGGTTCTTGAGATAGACACAAAAAACCAAGGACCACCTATATCTAGAAGACATCCTTGAGGAACAGACATTTCCTAGCTCTATCACTTCATACTAATGATACAGCTGTAAACCATAAGAAATCTATAAAAATCAACATATAAAGCAAAATAAAACAAAAAATATGAAATGGCAAGATGAGGAAGCAAAATGCAACAGCAGAACTCCAGGTAGCCAAAACAAGCCCAAAGCACAATGAGAAAGAGGAAATGAAAAGCCACCCACTGTAACATTCTGAAATGATAGCAGCCGAGGGGGTGGGGGAGGAAGCTATAGAAAAATTATCTCTCAGGAAAAAATGAAATCATGACAGAAATGAAAGGCATTAGAGTAGGCACAAATAAAAATATAGAGGAACCCAGAAAAACAATGGTATCTATGAATGTTCAATATAAGAAGAAATGGAGGCCGGGGAGATGGCTCAGTGGAATAAGCACTTCCCTGGCAAGCACAAGGACCTGAGTTCAATACCCAGTTTCACAAAAAAAAAAAAAAAAAAAAGAAGAAGAAGAAAGAAATGGAATCCATGAAACAGATCCAAATAGAAACCCAGGAGATTCAAAAATTCTATAACTCCTCTGAAAGTATACACAACAGATTGAGTGAACGGATGGATAAGTGATCAGATCTAGAACTGACGCTAGCAAACATAAAAAGGAATATCTTAAAAATAGCAAGAGACCATGAAAATTCAATCCAACAGCTGCAAGATTAAACAAAGAAGAATAGCATAAGGTTCATTGGAGTCAACAAGAAAGCTGGATATAGTGCAAGTCACATTTTTTAAAAAATCCTTTTCACAGAATTAATGGCAGAAAATTTCTTAATGGATAAAGAATTTGATACAAATAAGTGAGACATATAGTACTCTAGTTATGAGCAAAACAAATCAACACAAACACATATTATAATCAAGATGCTAGAAATTTGGCACAAGTACAGAATATTAAAAGCTGTTAGAGAAAAGAAATGAATCTGATATAAAAGAAAACCCATCAGAATTACAGCAGACTTACCAACACAAACCTTCAAATAAAGAAGAGCTTGGAATGTGGTATTTCAAGCTCTGAAAGAAAACAGCCTCTAGTCTAGATTGATGCATCCCACAATACTATTTTTCAAAAGCAATGGAGAGAAAAAAGCACATGAACTTCGGAAGTTCCAAATTGTCTATTTACTTCTTGTAAAACATATTATCTTTGAGGAGCTTGCACAAACTCAGTTAAAGATGGGTATATCCTTGTAGAGAAGTGGATTTTAGCTGATCTAGAAGCTCCATCCCCTAGACTGAAGTGGCAAGTAGGAAAACATTACATTCAGTAATGCTGGCCAAGACTTTGATTGACACTTCCTTGGCCTCAGGCTCCAAAGGTTGTGGGAGGAGCAGCATCAGGCTCCGGGATAGTGAATGTCTTAGGAGGTTGAGGTGTCTAGATTTCCTGTAGCTCACATCTATATTTTGAAACTAAATAAAGACCTGGGTTTTTTTTTTTTGTTTTTGTTTTTGTTTTTTTGTGGACCTGGGGATTAAACTCAGGCCCTTGAGCTTGCCAGGGAAGTGTTTTTTTCTTTTTACTTTTAATTTTAATTTTTTAAAAATATTTTTACATTATATTTATTTGCTTCTTTAATTTTGTCCTCTGAGAAATGTGTATTCATCTTGGATGCCCATTTCTGGGTTGAGTCTTTAAATTTGGGGACCGTAATGGTTTTTAGTTCTTTATAAATTCTAGAGAGCAGATCTTTGTCTGAGTGCTTATTAGTCGAGATTTTTTCCAAATTTGTAGGTTGTCTTTTCACTTTGTTGGTAGTTCTTTTAATGTGAAAAAAACTTCTCAATAAGAGGAGGTCCCAGTTGTTAATTCTTTCAAGTGTTACCTGTGCAATTTGATTTTTGTTCAGGGAAGTGCTTATTCCACTGAGCCATCTCACTGGCCCCTAGGCCTATTTCTTAAGGCAGCACATACACACACACATACACACACATACACATACACATACACATACACATACACACACACAAAACCCTGAACATAAGGCATTTCTGACCATTTTCCTTCTGTTTTTACAATATTGTTCTAGCTGTAAAATAGTATCATAATTGATACTTTCTTCTTCATTTCATTTTGCTCTAAGTGGTACATGGGCCATGAATGCTTGCTAAATAAATAAATAACTCCTTTTCATTGTGTAAGGATACAATATCTTTCAGTGTTTAATGACACACTCTAAAGGATTAAAAGGCTTTAACTGTGAATACAAAAAGAGATAATTTGGGTATCTCCTCCCCATTTCTATTTGGTCTTCATACCCTTTAGGAGATTCCACTTCAGAGTAGGTGGATGCAATTTGGAGAGAGATTGGAAGACAAAGGCTAGGCTAACCACCCTTGAACTGGTGCAGACTCAGGATACTAGTTTAATCTGCCCAAATGCTATGCATATCATGACAACAGTATATGAGTTTATCTGGGTTTTTTTTTTTTTTCTTTATATATACCAGGGATCAAACTCAGGACCTTATACTTGACCAACAGGTGCTTATACCGCTGAGCTATCTCCCCGACCCTATATGGTTAATTTCTGATGTAACTCCTTCAATATTTCATGCTGATAGTAAATACAGGTGTGATGTTTCAGTTTACATTCTCAAAAGTAATGTTGCCAAATGTTTTATAATAGAAATATTATGCATGTTTTAATCTCTAAAAAATAACACAGACTACATTTTTAAAAAATCCAATCTTTGTGTATATCTACCGATTTCTATTTAATATAAGCATGTGTAGATGTTAAAATGTCATGATTTCAGTCAGTATTTGCAATGTTTTCCAATTAAAAGACAAAACATTTCCAGGTTCTCTTACTGCAGATTTCTTTCTTTCTTTTTCTTTTTCTTTTTTTGTTTTGTTTTGGTACTGGGAATTGAAATTTGGACCTTGCATTTGCCAGGCAGCCACTTATGCCACTGAGCTATATTCCTAGCCCTGCAATTTTCTAAATCTTAAGTTTAAAATTAAAGGCAGTGGATTTTGAGTTCAGAATCATACATGCACAAAATAAAATGCTTCCTGATGTCATTGTTTTCTCACAAGGTATAACTAGAAAAATCTGCCAAACTGTACTTACATTATTTTAAATAATTGAAAATAAAAATTAAAGTATTAATCTGGTTTTCATAAGTCTTCAAAAATTTAGATGTAATTATAACTAAAGCTAGGGTGACTCACAGCAAAATGTCAGGCTCCATCGATAAAGGGGTCTAAGAACCAGTGGGCTACAATTGCTATCTCTTAAAGTTCCTAAACTTACCTTACAAACACTCATGCCTTGATTGCACATACTCTAATTTCTTAGAAAATTTGTTCTTGCCTAGAAGATGCTAGACCCTAGGTAATCATACTGGGAAAACCTATAACATAAATTATTTTTATATTCCTTTACTTGGGATCCACCAGATCTTGACTAAAAAAAAGGTTATATGACACATGCCAAGGCCTTCAGTAACTATATTCAGTGGGGTATAGCTGAAGTATCATCACAGCTGGTCTCTCTTCCTAAATGAAAAGTAAAATTAATAAAACAGGCCATTCTCCAAAATCAGACAGCATTCTAACAGCAGCACAGGAGGATGCTTATAAAATTGTAAAAACTAAATGGTATGTGTATATTCCTGATCCTGCTGCTAATGTCTCAATAGCTCTTCAAGATACTCAATAATAAATAAATAACATGTCAGACTCAAAATTTCCCTAGACCTTACCCTTATTCTCTTTATAAAATGTCATTACTGTCTCTGCTTGGTAAAAATCTTTGTTGACTATATTCATAATTATCCTATTGATCTTATTTCTTGGCCTATGTGTATTTAATTGTTTCTTTTGCTTCGTTTCCTCCAGACTTAACACTGTATGCCTGTCCAAGATCAAAATGCCTGGTGTCTATCAAGGGCCTGTAGATAGGTCCTCTGGAGAATATCTCTGACTTCTGGACAACATCTGTGACCCCTTTCAGCCTGAAAAAGCCAGAACAGTCATTGCCATGATTCCCTCATGGAAGTTCAGGTTACTTCTTCAGAGGAGGAAATGTTGTAGGCAGCTGAGTTAGATAGAATATTATAGATAGTCAGACAGGTTGAAGTCCTCAGAAGGAGCTAGTATGGAGGACAAGAGGCCTTGCAAGTGTGGGAGAGACAGACACTCCCGCTGTAGGCCAGACCTCAAGTCAAAAGATCAAACAAATATAGCCACTAACATTCCTAGGGATGGGCATTGGGATTGACTTTTTAAATAAGCATCAATCACCTTGAAAAAGCCAGGAAGAGTCACTAAACCAACCCCTTACAGGAAAAACCCATGTTCTGTGTTCATGCCCACTTGTTATCTGACTTGCTTCTCCATTTGATCCTGATCTAATCAATTTTGCTTGATGAACTGTGCTTGCAATTTTATTGATTGGCCAGAGTTTTGTCCTACCTCATGCCCACTTTGTGAGTTTCTATGTTTTCCACCTTAGGTCCACTTTACCTCATGGTTTTGATCTATAAAAATTGCCCTGAGGGGCCGGGGAGATAGCTTAGTAGAATAAATGCTTGCCTGGCAAGCACAAGGTCCTGAATTCAATCCCCAGTACTGACCAAAAAAAAAACACAAAAATTGCCCCCCCAAAATCAGATTCCTTGGCAACTCATCCAGGTTCCCTACTGTCCCTCTCTCAAACAGAAGTGTTCTTTCCACCAATAAATATATTCTTCTCTTTAAAAAAAAGTCCACAGGAGAAATGAGATCCTTTCGTTACCAAGAACAACTGAAGAAATTCATGACCACCAAACTAGAATTCTAAAATGCTCTGAGGGATATATTAGAAAGAGAAAATGAAGACCTCAAGCACAAGAACACCAATAGAAGGAACAGATTTAATGTAATTTCAATTAAAATACTTCATAGAACTAGAGAAAACATTCCTAAAATTCATTTGGTATCAGAAGAGATCTAGAATAGCAAAACTAATTCTAGACAGCGAAGATAAGGCAAGGGGGCATCATAATACCTTACTTGAAATTACACCAAATGGCTACTTGGATTTTTAAAAAAAAGCATAGTACTGGCACTAAACTAAAATAGAAATGGGCCACAGAGCTAGACATTAAAGCAGAAATACTAAATCGACTGGAAGAGAGAATAGGTGGAACCTTTGAGGACACACGTGTAGGCAAGGATTTCATGAACAAAATCCTGATTTTACTTGGAAATAATATAAACAATAAATAACTTGGACCTCATCCCATTAAAAAGCTTCTGCACAGAAAAAGAATTCACCAACAGAATGAGTAAAAATTTTAGCCAGTCATCAGTCACGCTGAAGATTTGTATCTACAACATATAATTAAAAAAAATCAGTCCTCCCAAATTTAAAGACTCAATTTTAAAAAGTTCATCTGATATGAATAAACAACAAATATAAACAGCAAACAAGTATATGAAAAAAATGTTCAACATCTCTGGTCATTTGAGAGATGCAAATTAAAATAATACTGAGACTCCATCTCACTCTGAAAAGAATGGCTATCATAGAGAAATAAACCAATAACAAAGGCTGGAGGAGCTAAGTGGAAAAAAGAAATACTTCTCCACTGTTGGTGAGACTGTAGACTGTGGAATCCAGTGTGGAGATTCCTCAAAACACTAGGATTAAAGGTCCCATTTGACCTAGATGTACCCATTCTTAGTCTCTTCCCCAAAGAATTAGACATCATACCACAGAGATATATATGCACCCATTTTTATAGCAGTACACTCTGTAGTAGCTAAACCACAAAAACACCCCAATGCTCATTAAGCAATGAATGGATAAAAAAAGATTTTTTATACCATGGGCACTCATACTCAGCCATAAGGATAAAGTCGAGACATTTCTAATTAAATTGATGCACCTGGAGACCATACTCCTAAGTGAAATAAATTGGACATACATGTATAAACATTGCTTTGACTCCTTAGTATGAGAAGCTCAATGGGTAAATAGGGGCTAAAATATATAATAGATATTGTGAAATGGGAAGAAATTATTCAAGAGGAGAGAGGAACTAGAGAAGAACAATGGGAAAAGGAAGGAAGGGGAAAAAAGAATAAAATGGAGATAAAGCATTGTAAATAGGGAGAGGAAGAAGGTTGAAAGGAGAAGAGATGGGGGAGAAAGAGGAATTAAAACATATTTATTTACAGAAACAAATTCTCTATGATAAACATGATCATTATGTATATTTAAAATTTTTTTAAATACATAAAGCTCCGAGAATATAGCTTAGTGCTCCCTGGGTTAGATTCCTAATAACAAAAAGAAAAAAAAAATGGGTAAAGAAAACCACATGTTGGCCAGCAAGATAGCTCAGCAGACTAAAGCACCTGCTTAGGAAGGTGCAAGGACTGGGGTTCAATCCTAGGGGCCTGCTGAGACAGCGACTAAGACTGGGTGTGGTGGTGCTTGCCTGTAATCCCAGTGCTTGTAACACTAAACTGAACTGAATCAGCACGGTGCTGGGTGTGGGAGGTCCACCTGGATTGTGGCCAGCAGCATAAAAGGAGAATGAGAGACGAAGAAGTTGGGGAGCTGTTGGTTCTCCAGAGGAGTTTTTTCATGCTGGCTTTCCTAATAAGAACTCAGCTGTTACCATCAGAGGAGTTTGGGACCCTGTTGTTGCTAAGAATGGCTATGGTTCACTTTAGGGGAGCTCTGGTCCTTACTTTGAACATCGTTTCTTGCTCCAGAGGAGAAGATGGTGCATTGTTAAGTCTTGTGGAGAAACTTGTTGCACTGGCCTTCCTGATATGAGCACAGCTCTTCTCACCTTTGGAGGAACTTGGGACCTCACTGTTGCTGAGGGTGGTTGTGGTACTTTTCTGGAGAGCTCTGATTACTTTTAGTGTCACTTCCTGGCTCCAGTGCAGATCCCTCAACCTACCAGCACAGATCCTTCATCCCACTGACTCAGACTTTCTAGCTTCCACCACTGACCTTTATGCCTACCCAGTACAGATCCAGGAAGCAGGCCTGCATAAGATGCTGCCCTGAGCTCTAGGCCTCCAGCTGGACTTGTGGGGGGCATTGTCATGGGATCCCAGACTCTTGGCTGGATTCTTTGGATCTTCAGGGTATGAACAGATTTTCTGTACTCTTTGTATATGATTCTTCGGGTGACTACTATAAATAATTTTATAAATTAGGTGTCTTATATTAAATTGTTTCCCTCACAAACTCTGACTATGACAATGAGAAATTTAAAAGCATTTCAAAGTCATCCATACAGACGCAAAACATATTTAATGTGTGAGAACCAGGTAAAGCAGTGTTTCAAAGGACATTTATACCTTTAGTTACTAATATAAGAAAGGAAAGAAGGCTAAAAACCTGTGATGCAAATTTTACCTCATCTGTCAAGAAGATAAAGAAAACTAAACACAAACTAAATAGAGAAATAAAAATCATAACAGAAACAATAATAAACACTGAACTGTAATCACTGCTGACTTGTTTTCCTTGTGAAATTTTTGCTTCCTGGTCCTGGAAACTTAGGCATTTACGATCACAGAGTTTCATTCTTAGGGAGAATACACCAGGGAATAAAATAAAGTTTCCCATGAACTTGAAGCTATGACTGCCACCTGATCACCTAGTGTTTTTTGTACCAGTGGATCAACAACTGAGAAAGAACTGCTGTCGTGGTGGGAGAATTCCCAGATGATCACCATGATGAACTGCGGTAGCTCCTACCCAAGGTGGGTGGGAGAAGGGACCTGTCTGGAAGCTGGGGGACTCCTTGCACCCTATTGGTACTGCTGCACCTGGTACAGTGGTGAGCAGACCACTAGGGGAAATGTGCATCCAAGCATTGAGACACCTCAGTGAAGACCTGGTGTCCCTTCCAGAAAGAGGGACTGGGTCAATCCAAGTGCTGTATAGAAGGGAGGAGAATCAAGACTGCCTGCTGGAGAACAGAGATGATGAATATTAAATACAAATAGCCTCAAGACCAGCAGCTATGGCACATGTTCCTCTCACTACTGTGCATTAAGTTACTTGGAGATTTTGGCTGGTTATAACTATAAAAGGACCTTGGGATACAGGAGACTTAAAATTTAAGGATGGGTTGAGTGGATGGGCTGGAAGGAGTCAACCACTAATGTCCCTTGAGTTTATTTCCTACTCCTTCTGCTCTTCTTCTTCCACAGCCACCAATACAAAGATCCATCCCAAAAGGCATTAAATACTTTTGCACAAATGTTTACTTCTGTTGGACACAGTATTCCTTTCTTCTATCCTGGGGTTGCCTGATGTAGTGGCATGAGACCCCGTGGCAATAGACTTGGTACTTAAGCGTGCCTAACCTGAAATGTGAGATGACAGTGCTTCTGGGGTATGGCTGAACAATGGGTTCGAGATGAAGCCTTTCTAGGGTAGGTAGTTTTAAGGCATCTGTTTTAAGCTTCCTCTGAAGGTCTTGTGTGATGGAGTCCTCAAAGTGCTGTTCAGCTTAATAGGAACATAGTGTTGTTTTGAATTTTCTGTCTTCTCTTTCCATTCCTCCAGCCCTTTGTTTTCTGAATGTATCTCCAGAATGAATTGCTTTCACACTCACCTTTGTCTTCAGCCCTGCTTTTAAGGGAAGCCTAGTAGTAGAGAACTCTTATCTTCATAACAGAATTGATTTCCTCTGGCCACCCAGGCAGAGCTGTATTTATTCTTAACTTCCATTAGCAATAATTCAACGCCATCAGGAGTTCGTGGGCTTGGTTAGGGCAATGCCACTCTGGAGAATTAAGGCTGGCAGCTTTCCCTAGAGAAGACTTTCTTCTTTGTTGATTTCATTGCTAATAGCCTCATTCTTGCCCCTTATTCTTTTTATTTCAGGAGTTTGCAATCAAAAACATGCAGCATCTTGAAACAAACTAAGCAAATATTCCAGGGAGTCTTTGTAGATTAACCCTGCTCAGCCGCTGCATGGTAAAGAGGCAAGATTTAGCAAATAGCCATCATACTATCCTTTAGTTGCTGTCATTTATTTTCTTTGCTATTTCAGAGTCTTGGAACCTTGTTTTCTTCTCTTTAAATGACAGACTGTTTGCTTTGGCAGGGCCCCAGAGCACACCAACAGTTAAACTTTCGGCTGTGTGAAAGAGCTCGTGTTTGTTTAGAAGTTACTCAGAAGGCCGTGAGAGCAGGCGACCTGGATTTTAGGAAGTAGCCCCAGGAAACTTGGGATATTTTCTCCCTGTCTTCTTGCCAAAATGCTGGTTCTCCTTTGGTCAGTAGTAATTTACAACAAGTTCAAGATTTATAATAGCTGAAATTTCATAGGATATCAGATTCATTGCTTTCTTATAAGCAATCACTTGCCCTTAAAAACATGACTACAAATATCAAGAATAAGATGACATATTTAGCTTAGAATTCTACATAAAAAATGGCACTTGATAATCTTCCCAGATCTGGAAATGTAGACACAGTAACAAAGAAAAAAGATTGACTCAACCTATACATCCATCATACTTGAAGCAAGATCCAGATAGGGTTAAAAGAATAAACTTCAAAAGAATACAGCAACTGCCCTAACCTGACCCATAAAGAAAAAAGAAAAGAAATTAGAAGTAGGAAGTTGAAAACCAGGAGGCTCAAGAGTGAATCTGGACACTGATAGGTAGATATTTTTAACAAAGGGTAAGTTCACATCATCTAACAGTGACTGACAGGGTATTTTGAAGTCATAACAGGCTAGAAATCCAAAGGGTTGCGAGATTCTGTGACAGAGTCCAGATTGGACTGTGGGGGCTGAGAAATGGGAGTAGAATGTATCCACTTTTTGGTTCATTATTGAAATGAACATTTTTCTGAGGATCACAAATCCCATCGAAGAACATTTCTAAACATGGAAGCACTTTTGGTGTTCTTCCCATCTGCTTCAACTCGTAAGAGTTAAGAACAACCAGAAACTCAGAAATGCACCAGGACTTAAAACGGTAACATTCACTTTGAAAATCTCATTGGAAAGAACTTGAGAATGTACTGTTATTCTGGTTGTAGCCACTCCAGCTCCCACCTCCACATTGTTCTTCCTTATAAAATATTATTTCCTTATTTCTTTTTGCTTCTCTCTTTCCTTTTTTTCCCTTCTTCCTTCTTCCTGCCTTCTTTCTCCTCCTCTTCCTCTTCACTCTCCTTCTTTTGTTTTTCAGGGTCTCACTATGCAGCTTGAACTCATAGTGATCATTCTGTTTTCAGCCTCCCAAGTGCTGGGATTACAGGGATGTGCCACCATGTCCCGACTTGGTCACTGGCTCAGCGTGCCAGGAGGCCGGGCCCGCATGGCATGTGGTGCCAAGGATTGAACCCCAGGCCCTGTGCTTGCCTAAGCAGGTGCTTAGTCTATTGAGCTATCTCGCTGGCCCTATTTTGGGGGTTTTCTTTTTCTTTTCTTTTTGAGATAAGATCTTACTTATGTAGAAACCCAGGCTGGGCTTGAACTCACAATCCATTTGCTTTAGCCTCTTGAGTGCAGGGACTGCAGGCATAAGCCACAGTGCCTACCTGGAATACATTCCATCCATAACAGTATCTGGATGCTGCCCTGTCATTGGGGAATCCCAATGGCTCTGTCCCACATGCTAGCTTCATATTTACTTTGCTTTGTCTTCTCCAAGATCCAGAGAATAACATAAACTACTTCTGTTCAGAGTGATTTTTCAGTCTTAAGCATTTCTTTTGCCATTTCACTTCATTTTTATTTGTCTAAGGACCACTGATGAGAAGGAAAAATCATTATGAATTTGACCCTAAAGATATTTAGATATTAACCAAGTCCAATAGAAGGCAACCTTTAAAAAGGCTAGTTTATCCAAGACTGGCCAGAATTTAACTGGGAGGAAAAAAAAAATAAAGTGAAATTTCTCAAGTTCAAGGGATTTCCTTCATAAAATTATAAAGATAAAAAGTGATGACTGGGCTATCATTAGCTAAGATCTCTTTAGGAAACACAAGATACAGTTTTAGAGGTCAAGTACTAGGACAGTCTTTTCATTTCACCAGCATATTAACTCTTCAGTAGTTAAAGCTCAAAGATACATCTTGATTTTTCAAAAATATCACTTGTTAATTAGGTCAAACATATTAACTAAGTGACAAATTCAGTTGAACTATTTTTGTATGAATAGAATGACTATCACAACTTTTCATTGTTTAGCTATAACTCTAGGCTAGCTAAACTATAGCTCTAGGCTAGC
>NW_004524796.1:3002355-3005270 GCF_000260255.1 Octodon degus | reverse complement strand
CCTACTATTGTTTTTATCCTTCTTGAGATTAGAATTCCTTTGAGGAAGTTAATTTCCTAAACATTTAGGGTAAATACTCTGATTGAAGCTTGTATTTTCAATTTCCAAATTACTATACTGTCCTCAGGTAAGCACTAGGCCAAGGAAAAACTTTACCCTATTAAGACTGGCAATTTTCATGAGATTTGATTTAAAATCTATTTGAGGCCTTGATATGTACTTGTTTTTGGAAAGTTTCAATTTATTTATTTATTTTGCATTTTAGGGATGGGTCTACAGGGTGTTCAGGGTATCACTACTAGATCGGACTCGTAGTGATCCACCTCTTTACAGCCTCCCAAGAGCTGGGATTACAGCTGGGATTGAACTCCCAAACCCTGCATCCACTTGCAGGTGCTTTAATCCACTGAGCTATTTAGCTGGCCCTTTGGAAAGTTTCAATCATGCAGAAAAGCTGAAAGAGTTGGACTGCGGTACTCAAACACCAACTTTCTGGATTCTATAAGAACAATTCAGCGTATTTTATCACACAACTATCCATGTGTCATCCTTTTATGCAACATTAAAGCATTTTATATTTTTATGCACAAAATAGAATTTTAAACAAATTTAAACATGATATTTTAAAGATATTACTACTTGCCCCAGCACAGCATATATCTATGTTAATAGTGGCTTAAGCAAGCAGGTAAAGGTCCAGAGAGTGGGTAGCAAGCCATAGAGGAAGGCAGGGTCCCACATCACCATAAGGAAATGTTTCGGTATGTTTTCCTTAGAGTCTTTCACAAGTATTTATCTTTTTAACCATCCCACCAAACAATTAATCTATTTTTCTTATAATGTATAGATGCAGAAGAAATATATCATGAATAAAACACATTGTTTTAGGGTCAGAGAGAGAGAGCTCAGTGGTCTAAGCACCTGCCTGGCAAGTGCAAGGTCACAGGTTTGATACCTGGTACTGCATGCCATGCCAGCCCCACAGTGAGCTGGCCACTGAGATACTGGGCGTGGTGGCGCACACCTGTAATCCCAATGCTGGAGAGGCTGAAACAAGAGGATCACTAGGAGCCTGAGCTATGTAGTGAAACCCCATACCAAATAAAGAAAACTTAACATTTCATTTTACACAGAGAAGTTGATCAAATACAGGCACAATAAAAGAAATTGTTCAAGTCAGAAAGAGATTTGGCATGAATCATATTTCTGAGCTTCTTGTATCTGGAATTTTAAATATTCTTAAGATAGATTATAACAAGTAATTTTATGAATTTTTAAAGTTTTCACCTTCTTGCTTATTTCTTTTTGTTTAGAAAAGACATCCGAACACTAAGTAGGAGTTTAACACTTTGAGACTCTTCTTTCCCCAGACATGAAATAGATATAGTCCTATTTTGAACCAACCATAAAATTAAACAAAAGATTGTAATAAATACATCAACTGACTAGCAATAGATGTTTAAAAAATAATAACCATAACTAAGAGTAATTTTCTGTTCAGAATGATTTATGTATTTTTAAAATTAGAACTGTCCTGCTTCAAGGTTGTATATGTTGAGATTTTTGGACTTATGTGTAAACATAAGAAGTGTATAATTCTTTATGCCTATTTTTAAAATATATTCTAATTTTTAAATGTTTTTTCATCACATTATGTAGGGATTTAAAGTTCAACATATCAATACTTGATGAAAAATACCTGTTCCATAGTATGCCTAAAATCTTTGATATGCAGACAGATAGTGAGGTTAAGCTTAACAGCCTAAGTTATATGGTAATAACAATAAGCTTGTCTTCTGGATGGTTAATAACCTAAGTTTGCGGACCAAAATTAGAGAAAAAGGAGGGCCGCAAGGAAAGCCAACATTTTGGCCCTAGCCTTCTAAGGTCAATTAAGACTCAGGAAAAAAAAAAAAAAAAAGACTCAGGGCATATGAGAACTTGTACTGTGATGTCATGTAACTTAGTTGTGTCCCAAATTTTCTGACCAAGGAGATTATGGGGCCAAAGAGGAAAGTGATCGATGAGGTAGAGTGTGCCTAAGGAGAGTCACACGGAGAGAAAACATTCTCTCAGGCTTTCACAGAGAGCACATTGGCCAAGCAATAGCCGTGACTCATACACATGGCTGACACTGACAAACGTTCTACAATTTGAAGTACAGGATTTCAGGATAAATCCTGAGGGTATTTCACTGACCTTATCAGATCCAAAAGGTACAACTCTTGTTGCATAGGTCCTGCTTTACCTTGGTCTTAACCACCCAGCAGAAAAGTATAAAAATGAAATATAAGGAGTAAAGCCATGCTGTTATGTTGAGCTACAGGGGACTCAGGTCAACAATTTCTGACATTGCCAGTGAAACGGAAGACACAATACTATTATGGGCTACTGGACTCTTTTAGAATATTTTGCTGTGTTTACATACCTATAATATTCAAATAACAGAACTGAACAAAAAGAGGGTATACAAATGAATGTCCATTTTGTATCTGTGTATTCAAAGTGGTTAGGATAGATATATAGTTACATTCTCTTAATGAATAGAAGGATTTGTTCTAATGGTGTTTGTAAATAGGAGATCATGTCTGCATCTTGTACAGCAAATAACCACTAGGAAGAGAGTATGCAATGTGTTAATTATTGAAACTGTCCTACCAATTTGATTTGAAACTGTCTCATTGCTATTTATCAATAAAATTATGGAAAAAAATAAAATTAGAGCACCATCCCTTACATAGACAATTGCATGAAAATATCATTATTACAGAGCAAGCATCCTGGAAATAAAAAATATAAAGCCTTGAAGCAAAAGATAAATAAGACTTAAAATATACCTTGGCATTTGGTGATACAAGAAGAATAAAACATTTTTCTATCAAAAAGAATCCATGGATGCCTCCAATTAATCCCAA
>NW_004524796.1:3000755-3002255 GCF_000260255.1 Octodon degus | reverse complement strand
GGCTAGCTATATATATATATATATATAGCTACTGCCCATTTTTGCACAGTATAAGTTTCATTCGTTCCACTTAAATTACTAAGGAATGTCATATTTCCTATCTTTCTAATCATTTTCCCCCAACCTACAATTTACCTTCTAGGAAAATGCACAGTCATTTATATTATTATTACATTCTTCATATCTTCTCCTGATTTTTCCTTCTATTTTATTACTTCCTCCTTTTTATTGTTTTTATATCTTTAGTGTTGCAAAAACTAAGACAGAAAGGCCACGAAGCTCACCATTTCCACCAAGGATAAGTACAAGAACATGCCCGCTGTCACCGTTAGGATCCAGTCCTGGACACACGGGACAGCAGACACGGACAGGCCAATGTACAGGCCTACGAAGGCAGTCAGAGCACTTATAAAATTCATCAGGATGGCAGTCTTCACAGGAAGTCCAGAGCTTAAGAGCACAGCAAAGTCTCCTGCAGTTTAATGGAAAAAGAGAGTATAATTATCAATTAACCAATGATGCCTTTGTGCTACCGGGCTGTTTCAAATTTCAGCAACTGGAACCAATTTTGGAAGTCAAGCTCATTGATTAGCTAATAAAGCTCTTTCTCATTCAGTTTATTATCAGGAAGTTGTAGTCTGGGAGCGCTGCTCTTCTTGCTTCTCCTACATGCAGTCTATTCAGGGAGGTCGATGACATATTCTCCAGTTCCTGATGTCCAGTGGCATTTTCAACTTAGACAAATGCAAAATAGAGTTACCCTCTGGCCCAGAGCTTCTAAGTCTTTCTTGTCTGGAAACTTGCCAGGGGATATCATGACTGTAGAGGGGCTTTTATGACAGGCAGGAACTTCTGTTGGGAAACGAAAAAACTACTTCATCAGAGATTTTTAAAGAATTGCAAGCCAGTGAGGAGAATAAATTGTACCTTTAGAAAATGGCTTTATTATCTTGATAATTATAGAAAAATGACCTTCTCCCACCCATATCTTTCCTCCAAAAGAAGAATGACCCACTTACACTTTTCAGAGCACCCACTTCTCATTCTCAGGGATTGAGACTGAAACTGAAGAGATACCCAGGGGCTCTGTATCTGGGTTCTGTCACCTACTTGGTCCCACAATAGGCCTGCTGTGGGCTGTCACTCTGTCCCTTGATTTAGAATTGAGGATCAGGTGCTGCAATGCTGTTATAGTAAACATAAACCCATAGGATATGGCTCCCAGGTCAGCTATATTTCAATGGGCTCAGGAAGGACCTTTGATACATTCTCCAAGGATGTGTCACTAATGTGTTGGGACCAGGGAGATAGCTCAGCAGTCTAAGCATCTGCCTGGCAAGCACAAGGACCTGGGTTCAATCCCCAGCACTGCATGCCGTGCTGGCACTGCCCTGAGTGCCCCAAGCTGGCCACCAAGACTGGCCATGGTGGTGCACGCCTTTGATCCCAGCCCTGGGGAGGCTAAAACAGGAGGATCACTATAAGACTGAGCTGCATAGT
>NW_004524796.1:2990293-2993994 GCF_000260255.1 Octodon degus | reverse complement strand
GAAGAAGAAGAAGAAGAAGAAGAAGAAGAAGAAGAAGAAGAAGAAGAAGAAGAAGAAGAAGAAGAAGAAGAAGAAGAAGAAGAAGAAAAAGGAAAAGGAAGTATATCTTTTGATGACTTAAATATCAGAGTAACCATAATAGCTTAATATATTTTAAATAGAGGGAAGTCATGGCAGTTGAATCCTAAAAAGCCCAGTTTGCTTTGGAATATGTGAATCCTCCCACTGCACCATTTAATCAACCTCAAATAGTGTGTACTGCATAAAATAAAGGAGAGTTTTGAAGAAAATTTTTTGTTACTGAATAGGAACACTGAGGCTTTATTTCAGCTAGTAGCCTAGATTTTCATTAATTCTCATTTAGTTCAATTTGTTTTGTCAGAAGTTCTAGTTGCCTCTTTATAGAGCAATGCTTTATAAGGTATTAATATATTTTATATCCAAGACATATATAAAATGTAGTTTATTTGAGGTTTCCTGTCAGCTTTATTCTCCCCATTCTTCATTTTAATTAAAGGAAATTTCTTTTCTTTTTTTTTTTCTATTTTAAGGAAGGGCCTACTGGGTGTTCAGGGTCTCACTACTAGATCCGACTGGTAGTGATCCACCTGTTTTCAGCCTCCCAAGAGCTGGGATCACAGGAGCGTGCTGCCACATCCAGTCTCAATTGCAGTCTCAGTGTGCCCTGGGGGGAGGGGCAGGGCCGGCAAGGCTGGCCTGGGGATTGAACTACCGGCCCCTGCACCTTTTTGTAGGCGCTTTAATCTGCTGAGCTTTTGGTCAGCCCAGTTAAAGGAAATTTCTAATAAATATTCAAATAAGAAATCCAATTGAAGGCATTCTAGTGAATGCAACCTGCAAATAGTGGGCTCAACACTTTTCCTTTTCTTAGTGCTTAGGATGGAGCCATTAAACCTGGTGAATGCAGAGTTACCTCTCGGTTATCTCCTTTTAAAAAGTTATTTTTTTTTATTTTTTTGGTGGAACTAAGGATTGAACTCAGGCCCTTATACTTGCCAGGCAAGCGCTTATTCTACTGAATTATCTCTCCGGCCCCACTAAAAAATTTTATCTTGAGGTAAGATTTCATCCTGCCTCAGACTCCTGAGTACTTGGAATTATGATCATACATCAGAGAACCCAACTTCACAAATTCTTTTTTATTATTTTTTTAAAAAATAGTTTTTAATCTTATTTATTTGGTACAAGACCTCACTACATAGCTCACACCTGTAATGATCCTCCTATCTCAGTCTCCCTAGCACTGGGATTACAGGCGTGTGCTGCCTCACCCAGTATCAGTGGCCGGCTCACTGTCCAGGATTCTGGGGCTGGTATGACATGAGGTACTGGGGATCAAACCTGGCTCCTTGAGCTTGCCAGGCAGGCACTTAAACCACCAAGCTATCCACAGCCCATGAAGTCTTATTAGTGAATAATCCCTTCCCCAAGAGAAGGAAATTTTCAAAATAGGGTCAGTGGTTTCCAGATTCAGGATGTCCCTAATGACTTAATTCAAAAAGGAAATATATATATACTTTTTTCACATAAATACTTATGCATGTACATAAACACAGAGAATATATCCATATCTATGCATTCTGCATCCACAGATTCCACCAACTGTAGGTTGAAAATATCAAATATCAGAGGGAAAAATATATCTCTACTGAATAACAGTCTTGTCACTGTTTCCTAAATAATGTAGCATAACAACTATTTACATAGCATTTATATTATAATATGGTGTGAAATGTAATCAAGAAAAGATTTACATATGGAAGAATAGGAATAGGTTATGTGCAAAGAATACACCATGTTATATATAAGGCACGTGAGCATTCTGGTCTTGATATCCTCAGGAGTCCTACAGTCAGCCCTGTGTAGAGAGAGAGGTTTTAACTTACACAAATGAGTGTACATATGAGTATGTATGTTTAGTCACACTGTGAGTACATATACAGGCATCACTACAGTTAAATATGTATTGGTGATTTTTTTCTTTTCACAGGAACATTAACCCATCTATCACTACCCATCTAATACTGGTAATTACCATTTTATCACAAAAACGCACACACCATGTCATGGTAAAATGAAATGAATTAAACTGAAATGAATCCAGAAAAAGAGGAAATGGGGAAATCACATCAGTGGTATTTTTCTCATTTCTACATAAATTTTGAAAGTTTGGATCACACTCAGGAACCACTGATTTTTCTGGCTTTCCACCACATTTGTGCCACATCTTTCCTCCTCTTTCCAAAAGCTCTTGTCCTCATCTCTCTTCTCACACCAAAAACCAACCTTGTAAATCTCATGAAACCAAGCTAATCTTTTAGCTTCAGCCCTCTGCCATTTCCTACCTATTCCCTAATCCACCCTGGCTGCCCCAAGCGGTGTGCTCCCCTGGAGAGAGACCAGGCAGCTTTCAGATCCTTTAGCTGTCTCCCAGGGCGCCTGGCAATAAACAACACTGCAACCACTGTGGTGACCTAGAAAAAGGCCTCAGCCTCTGCCTCAAGCCAATAATAAGCCCTGAAATATTTCCAGAAAATTAGATTACAAGGGAAATTAAAACTAATAATGGTTTGTTTTATTTCTTCAATGCTCACTCTGCGATTTTCCAAACATCAAATAATCATTGAGCCTCGCAGCAACAAGAGTGACCCTGCTGGAGGGCTGTGGAAAATTTTAACATGTCAGGCATTGCAAGGGGCAGGATCACTGGCCCATTGTCATCATCTATGTTAAGAGATTTTAGAGGGAAGAGAAAACTTCCTTTATCAAGCCGTCTACCTGGCCTCCTCACATCTCAGGTCTTGTCCTTTCACCGCTAGTAAATAAAGTCTCAGAAGACTATAGTGTATGGCCAGCTCCCTGGTGCTTAAATTTTCCTTGTGAGAAATACAGACACTATTAGGTAAGAAAGAGAAATCCACTGTGATGGCTTAACTGAGGAGATATTAATGATGGTGCAATGTCAGAGGTGTGAGTAGGGCAGGGTCTGAACAAGCAACCTCAGGAACCACTACTGCATTTAGGGTTTAAAGGGCAAGGGGAAGAGATTATATTGAAGCTTAATGAGAGATGGGGGGCACCTATGGGACATCTAGCTACAGTGGGACACCTACTTAGCTGTGTTCAGAGCAGATGCTCCAGGAGAGGTATGTGAGAGAGATCATCCCTTCCTCTCCCTCTGTTCCTATGCTGGATTCTCTTTTTTCCTTTCCATCAGCTGAACTGAAATAAAAATCCAGACTGGAGCCTGCCAGATAGCTCAGCAGATTAAAGCGCCTGCTTAGGCAGATGCAGGGACTGGTTCAATCCCCAACTTGTTGTGTTAGCCCTGCTTCCAGGGTACACTGAGAAGGTGATTTTTTTTTTAAATTTTTATTTTAGGGAAGGGTCTACAGGGTGTTCAGGTTCTCACTACTAGATCAGACTCATAGTGATCTGCCTGTTTTCAGCCTCCCAAGAGCTGGGATTACAGGCACGTGCCACTATGCCCAGTCACAGTCGCTGTCTCAGCACTCCCTGGGGGCCGGGCCGGCACAGCAGGCCATTGAGATGGTGATTGAGACTGGGCATGGTGGAGTGAGCCTGTAATCCCAGTGCTTGGGAGGCTGAAAACAGGAGGAGCATTACAAGTCCAATCCATGAAGTGAGGTCCTGTAGACCCTGGACTAAAGACTATATAT
>NW_004524796.1:2979480-2990193 GCF_000260255.1 Octodon degus | reverse complement strand
AGACCCTGTACCAAATACATAAATTTTTAAAAATTAAAATTAAAATAATAAATAATAATGTATTGGTAGCTGGGTGTGGAGGAGGTGCATGCCTATAATCCCAGTACTCTGCAGGCAGGAATATTAGCATAAATTGGAGGCCAGCCTACTTTACACAATGAGTTCAAGGCCAGCCCGAACTATACAGCAAAACTCTGTCCAAAAAAAAAAAGGAAAAAAAGTGTGTCAAGACTGTGGAAATAGACCCAGAGTACTTCAGGGGACATTGTAGACCTGAAAGAAAAAGCAGAAAGAATGGTTGCTAAGAGCCCTCTCCCTGGGGCCTGTGCTTGTTCAAATCCATCTCTACTATTTTGGGGGCCTTCTGTGAAATCCCTATTTTACCAACTTTTGGTTCCTGGAAGGCAGAATTTGAAATACAGGGCTATTAAGATTACCCAGCGAAAGAGTCTTATGTGTATTTGCTACCATACGCTTGTCATTTCAATTTTATGCTTCACTGTAAACATTTTATATAAATTAGGTTGATGAAACCATGGCTTGGCTGTGGTTTAAATGTTATTTTGTGTCATTGCCCTGTGTTCTAACATAATGAGTTAAGTTCCCCTCTTAGTATTTTCCTCACATTTAATATGGAGATCTAAGTTCTTGCCAAAGTTCTTTAAAATGCAATTTCTCTGAATGACTCTCTTTCTATATAGAATGTTCTGGGATTCAGACAGAGTTGTTTCTGACTCTGGGAATGAGCGTAAGGAGTCTACTTAAGTTGTACCTCAAGGTCCAGAAGTTTGAGTTCTCTTCCTCTTATGGTTTAAATAAATCATAAATGGAAAGTATTCATCTTTCAATCATATGTTGGCAAGATAATCCAAGTAAATCATAGCTGTAATTAATACATTATGACTTTCTCAAACAGCAGAGTAATTTTTGATTCTGTTGTCCAACTTACCCATTTCATGTGGAATTTCATGACACAAGATAGCAATTGTTGTGGTCACTCCTGACTCAGATGAAGATGAGAAGGCTGCTCCTAAGACTAGGCCATCAGCAAAATTATGCAGGCTGTCCCCAACCAGTATCATCACTGCTAATAAGTTCATGGTTTTGCCTAAGGAACGAACAAAGTGTGAGAAGCATTAGCAAAGTGCAATATGTTTCATGGAATCTTTCAAACACTGTCAATTTTCCCACCCACTCTTCATATCCTTCTAATCCATCTAATTTAATTACTTTGCTTTCTTTCAGCTTTCAAAACAAAAAAGATGCAACCGTGGTAACCGATGGGCTTCAAATGGTGACTATTTTCTTACTGGTTGAAACAATCATGAGATAAATTATGCTTTCACATTTATTATTTTATCATCTTTTCTAGTTAAGCCAAGAGCAGAAAATAAAAACAATATTACAACCTCTCAAAATGCTACTGATGACTTTGCCATCGGTGTCTCTTAAGTTACATTTTAAAATAATCTAAGGGCCTTGCCGTGTTTGGAATACTTACGTCATTTTATATTGTTTATGTTTAAATTTATCCTATTAATGAGGTGGCATCAGGAGGTCAGGCTACAGAATTTTCATTACAAAGGAGTTGATTTTTCCAGGATTCGTCCTCCAAGTCTGACTGGCTTGGGTCCACCTGCTGCACTGTGCTTTCTGCCACTGTGTGATCAACGTGTTGTTTTTGGTGACTGGTGCTGATGAGCCTCCCTAAGTGTCTCACTTGTGTCACTACTGTGACCACAATAGAACCATGAGCATCCTTTTGGCCTCCTCCATTAGGCACAATTACTCCATGTACTTTCTTCCAAAAAGCATCTTTCCCTACTAGATCGGTTCATGGGATTCTATTGCCTAATGCCCTTTATCTGATCAGGAGAGAGTTGATGAAATAATTTTGATCATAAGTGGGTTCCAGTTTAATGGACAGAATTTCTGATTTTAAAAACCTGGATTGTGTGTTTCAACTCAGTAATAGAGCTGAACTCACAAACACAAAAAGAATTTTGAGGATGACATTCCTTCTGACAGTCAACTGCCCAGTTATACCATTTGAAAAGAGTGGTCCTTAGCCAAGTAGCATATTGTGAACCTGCATTAGTTATTCAGCTGAAAAGATGCTGTGTTATAGGGGAAAGGAGTAGCTCTTGGTACTGTTAGAACTGAACATATTATTCTGATAATTGCATTTAGTAGAAATAGAAAGAGGCTGTTTTCTGGGTTCTAACCCACACATGTGCCGAGACGGAGGAGAACCATATTATAATGTGGTGAGCTCTTTCATTGAGAAAATGTAATTTGGTACACTGCATATCCCACCCTATAAAATAACATCAGGAAACACCAATCAGAGCCTAGATTTTCAGCCAGGAGATCACTGTGTTGACTGTATTACAAAGGTGGCTTGTGCATTTGACTTGGAAAAAATCATACATATTTATAAAATATCACGAAGGACTAACTTACATTCTTCTTCTGTTTCACTAACTCACTTTATTCTTTATTACAACTGGCAGATTTCAGAAACAGACCTAAACATGCAGATTAAATATTAAATTATTAAACTCAAGGAGTTCACACTGGCATAGCCTAGAGCTCTCAGAGCCCAAGGACAGCATCAAATCATTTGGCTCAACCTGTCCATTTTGAGAAATAAAGTCATTATAAAAAGAAAAAAATTATTTTAATGTAAAGTGATATATTCAGTAACACTATAACATGCAAGTAAAGTTGTGATTTCTATGTGCCTACACATAGTTTCAATATTAACAGAACATATTCAAATTTTAGAGAATATGTACTCTGCTAGGAAACATGTGGCCTGTTTTGCTTCTGTTATTTTATTATCTCTCATTATGGGTTTCTGAATGTCAGATTATGGATATGTAACAAGCCATGAGACAAATATACAAATTTGCATGTAAACCACAAGGCAAGCATTGTGGGCATTCTTTAAGAAAAATACTGTTTAGAAGAAGATAGGCATCTGCTGGTAATTGAATGTACTCATTACAGAAATACCTATGATATTTGACCTTCATTCACATACCTGGCAGATATATACAGTTCTACATTTCTGAACTATCAGAGGTTTTCCATGCTAAAACAAGGGCTGGAATTAATATTATTTGGGGTTTGTTGTTGTTTGTTTAAATCAGACAATGGGTAGGATTTTCACATCCTGCCTTTCAGAACTCAAGTTGAGCTCCACCAATGAGGTAATATGAAAAAAATCATCAAATAGTTGAAGGTAATTCAGCATTTTCCTGGCAAAGGGACAGTTATATGTTCTAATTTGGATTTGTTCACTGTTCTTTCCCTATCCCAAGTTTGATACGTGTAGTGGGAGGATATGAAGACTGCAAAATATTTGGATAGGATGATTGTTACTTCCTGGTCTAGTTTCCACTCCCTGCTCTTAATTTGACTTGGCACACCTTTGTCTCCCTTTCCTTTCTTAAAAAGAACTTCATTGTAGATTTACAACATTCCAAGCCTTCTAAATTAATCCTGGGATTAAAAATTTAGAAGGAAAATTGCTGTCAACAATGTCCTGAAGGCATAACTGAAACAAATACGTAACAACATGTTTTGAAGCAAAGAAAGCATATGAGTTAGTATTACACAATTAGAATATTCATCATGAGCCACACTAACACAATATATTAAAAATATTTATAACCCCAAATACATGGCAAACTCTGGATAAACAAAATTCATTTAAGCCTGTATGCATAATATCCAAAATATCGCATTCGTTCCAACATTCCTTGAGTGTATAAAAGAATGTGAAAGAATTCACAAGTGTAGGATAAATTAGTGGTTATGAAGAAATTGTTAGTGTGCTAATATTCCTTTAGCTCCCCAAAGCTGGAGCTTATTAGCTGTGTGAGCCCGAGGAATGGCATAACCACTCAAACATTTGGTTTTTCATTTCTATAATTTGAGTAATATTTATTCTTGCTTCCATAAGTTATAGGAGAATTGAACTGACAGACTCTCTTCACTATGCCTAGTACCTAAAACTTGTTGAACTCATGGTGGTTAAAGTTGATTAACTTATTGTGAAAGAATATGAATAAGTAACCATGACTGGATTGACATTAAAATATGAGAAAGTTTATGTCACAACAGTGGGATATAAATGAGAAAAATGGGAGAAAGATTTAAGAGCAACTTTGGCCAGCCAGATAGCTCCGTGGATTAAAGCACCTGCCTAGGCAGAAACAGGGACAGAGGTTCGATTCTCGGTATGCCGTGCTGGCCCCACCCCTGGGGCACACTGAGAGGGCAGCTAAGACTGGGCGTGATGCTGCGCACCTATAATTTCAGTACTTGGGAGGCTAAAAACAGGAAGATCACTACAAATCTGATCTTTATAGTGAGACCCTGTAGAACTTGTACTAAAATGCAAAATAAATAAATAGATTTAAGAGCAACTGATGACAACCAAAACAAAAGAAAACAAAAACTTCAAAGAATTATTCAGAAATATAAGTAGAGATTAAGTTCTACCTACAATTGGTAAGTTAAATTCAGAAATAGTAAAAATCATAGAAAAAAGATTGATGGAAAGTGAGAGAAACAAATGAGGTACAGAATACGATGTGAAAAATGAGACATTGTTGATGTGAGCTCTTCATGTCAATGACACCATAATAAAGGAGATAGATATTTGTGTGCAATTTTCAATTATCTATGATAAAAGTTGAAAAAGTGATGTCTCCATATTTCATGGTGAATTAAGAGTTTTTAAAGTCATATGAAAATAATAATAACCCTGATATATATCCTAATTGCAGATTGCAGGGGAGCAATTTTAAGTGCTTGAGGAAAACAGACAGATATGTCTTAATTGAAGGTTTTTTGCAAAGTTTTTGATAAAATACATATGCAATGTGAAATCAATATAATTTTGACCACTTATTTTAAGATGCTTTCTATGGCGCTTACTACATTTAAAGTGCAAGGCCGGCCCAGTAGCTCAGCGGACTAAAGTGCCTGCTTAGGCAGAGCAAGCGACCAGGGTTCAATCCCTGGTCTGTCGTGCTGGCCTCCCCTCCCGGGGCACACTGAGATGGTGATTGAGACTATGAGCAGTGGCGTGCACCTGTAATCCAGCCCTTGGGAGGCTGAAGACAGGAGGATGACTATGAGTAGTACAATCTACATAGTATAGTGAGACCCTGTAGATGCTGTCTTAAATCTAGGAAAAGAAAAAAAAAAAAAAAGAATAAAGTGTAACTTTTAAAAAATGGCACTCACATTTTCTGTTGGATCTTGTCATGCTTGCTACAGAGATTTCAGCTGTCTGTGAATCTTCTGGGCCTTTCTATTTTAAATTTAAAAATAACTGATCAAAGGCAAATAATTTATATTTGAATGAAACATCTTAAAACCTATGTTAATTTTTTAAAACAACACCTTTCAATATACTAGCTTATATTACAACTAGGTTTTCATGACAAAATACATGTCCAGCTGAAAGTAGGTGAAGAGAACACACTTTTTACACTGCCGAGTTTAGCTGCATCCAACACGCTGTGCGGATCACTGTCATTCACCGAGGTTGGAGGCTAGTGAGGCAGTCTGTAGTTCCTACTTAAGTTACATGAGCATTTATGAAGCCCAAAAGCTGAGAAAGAAACAGTCCTCCACCTAATTTGTTCAATTTCCTGCATGGTGGGCTGTAGATCTAAGATTCATTTTTCTACTTGTAAATTGGTAGCATGTTCTAGATGGAGAAGAAACCCATATAAATAAACTTAATATCTCATTCATTCATTGAATCATAACATTCTGTTTTAATTGCTTTTCTAGTCAGTGAAAGAATTTTAACAATATAGAAAATGCATCAGTAGAATTACAAAAATAATAGATTTATTAAAATTTTCACTGCTTAATATGAAAGAGAAGGAGATTTTGTAATTGCCTTCTGTGGTATGAATTAGGATTATCAGATTTTGTTTCAAAGACTGGCTTGCAGTTCAGTTTCTAGAAGACACTCGTGATACTTAACATTCGTAACCCATTGTGAATACAATCCCCTTCATGTAGCATTAAACATATACTTTTAAAAGAATATTCATGTCATTTTCTCACTCAAAATTGTGGAAACTTTAACACAAATGTAATGTGAGACAAGCATTTTATAGAAAAGAAGAAAAGTAGTGTACACACATATAATAGCACCTATTCAAAAGATATGTTTCTTTTTGGGGAATGAAGGATAAAAAATAAAATTGAACACACAGGAGAGAGTTATTAAAGTTTCAAGCCTCTTTCCTGAAATTAAGTGGAAAACAAAACAGAAAATCCAATTTAATCATTTTATATTATTTCAAAAACCCAATTATCATAAAATGTTTTATAATTTCACTAAAACAAAGGAGTTCAGATGTCTAATAAAAGAATACTTCTTTCCAAAAACAACTATATGTTGTCATACTATGTAAAAGAAACTACAAACAAACACCCAAGTCTCCTTGTTAATTGAGAATTATGAGGTTTTTTCCTTCAATCTCTATTTTCCTAGAAAATGGGAAATTGAACCCATCAAACAATCCTGTAAATTCATATGCTTTCTATTTGCCTTTAGGTTGATCCTACAGTTTAGGTAGTGAAATTAACAGTGAATATACAGAATGCTCAAATAGTTCAGAGCTCACTAAGTTCAGATCAGAGACTTTCTTATGTGTATCTTGTGGCTTGAGATCCTCAATTCGGAGATAATGAAACCCACCATAAAGTGATTTTAAAACTAATCCTAGCCTGAAGTTATCTTGTTTAAGACCACTTTTAAAATATCTAAGCAATTATCTGAAGGCAATCATTTGTTACAAATAATAAAGCCTTCAAAAATCATTTAAGAGAATATTTTTACGTTCCAACCTCTAAGTTGGCATTAGATCTGCAACCCATTGCCACACTTATTTTGCTAAGTTAATGTCTCATAATGAGTTCAGTTGTGTCTCTCAGCTAGCAGTAAACCCTCTATATCAAAGCCTTGGTTACAAGATCCATGGTGACATACAATTATTTATTGCTTTCATATTTGGCCTCTCCCTCTACTTGTTTCTTTAAGTAGAATGGGAATTTTATGTTGAGCCTTGGGAATATGGACCATTTTATTATAAAAATACAGTAGAATCTAAGGTTCTTATAAAATGACTCATTGAACAAAATCAGTTCTCTTCCACATTGTGAATTGAACACCTCAGTGAGTCCTACACAAACTAATGTTTGTTCAACAGCTTTTTTCAACATTTATTTGCATCAACCTAGACTGGTTAAAGGTTAAACAGAATAGAACACATAAAGGTCAGCTGTTTCATGAAAACTTATAAAACAAAACAATGAAAATTGATCAATCCACCAATCTGTCATGTTTCAAAGTGGAGCAGATAACAATGACTTAGATCTCCAGCGCGTGCAAACAGAGATCCTTAACCAGCTTCCAAGGCACTGGCCGTAATCCCAGTGTTTATCATGGGCAAGAACAGGCAAACCAGGAGTGGTTCCTACTCTACCCACATCACGGGCTTCCATCTATTCCTTGAAGAATAATGGAAAGAAGGAAGTCAAATCAACAGATTGGCTCAGAGCACTTACCAACTGGATAGTTGATGCAGATTCGCCTTTGCCTGACTGGTCACCTAACTCAGGGTTGAGTGCGAAGTGGTGGGAATGTCCCACGTGCCCATTAACCAGTGAGAGGTCCTGCTGGATGAGGGTGGTTTAAGGTTAGTGAAGGCCAAGAGAACACAGAGGCAGAGTTGGTCAAGTCCATGATTCTATTGAACACTTTGTTTATGGACCAAAGTGTTGGGTGGCACAAAAGGAAAATGCTATTGTGGTGATTGCATTGAGAGGACTATTTGCTAAGATGCCTAATTTTAGAGAAGCACAAACCTGCCCTAAAATATGCATGCTCTGAATACTTTTAGAATATAGGACTGGAGGGGCCGGGGAGATGGCTCAGTAGGATAAGCGCTTGACTGGCAAATGCAAGGATCTGAGTTCAATCCCCGGTTCCACAAAAAAAAAAAAAAAAGAATATAGGACGGGATATATCTCAGTGGCATGAGTGCCTACCTGGCAAGTGCAAGGTCCCAAGTTAGATCCCCAGTACAAAATAAAATCTAGCTTCAAAAACCTAGTTAGGGCCAGCGAGATAGCTCAGCAGACTAAGCACCTGCTTAGGCAAGTGCAGGGATCAGGGTTTGAACCTCGGAACCACATGTTGTACTGCCTTGCCCTAGGGAGAGCTGAGCCGGCCCAGGCATGGTGGTGCATGCCTATAATCCCAGTGCTGGGGATGCTGAAAACGGGAATCACTAGGAGTCTAAGCTGCATAGTGAGACCCTGTACCAAATACATAAAATAAATAAATAAATAAATAACCTCTAGTTATGAGTTAAAGAACCTGGAATAGTAGAGCAGTAGTTTTTATATTATCTTTTTCATACATTGAAATTTTATATTTATACAAAATTTAATTTTGAATGCTGACTGAGCTATTGCAATGCTGATTATTCAAATTATTATAGTTTTAGTAGTACAAGTGTTAAAATAGAATCTTCAAAAATCCATTCACCAATTAATGTACTGTACTTATAAACATTTGTATTTTTTATTCTATGCAATAGTATTAATTTTGAAATTGTGCTCTTAAAACTCATTTTAAATTCTCAGAAAAGCCTAAGGGCCAACAGAACAAACTGCATTTTTGGATAAATCAGAATTTCTTTCATACATTTCCATCTTGGTGAAATTTCTCACTATTAAGTATAGACTGGCATGTTAACATTATAATTTAATTTTCTTTATCCC
Source organism: Octodon degus (assembly GCF_000260255.1). NCBI lineage: Eukaryota > Metazoa > Chordata > Mammalia > Rodentia > Octodontidae > Octodon > Octodon degus. Next base: position 2,981,364 of record NW_004524796.1, on the reverse strand, counting down.
CAAAAGCTAATCTATTGAATACAAATGGGGACCTACTATTGTTTTTATCCTTCTTGAGATTAGAATTCCTTTGAGGAAGTTAATTTCCTAAACATTTAGGGTAAATACTCTGATTGAAGCTTGTATTTTCAATTTCCAAATTACTATACCGTCCTCAGGTAAGCACTAGGCCAAGGAAAAACTTTACCCTATTAAGACTGGCAATTTTCATGAGATTTGATTTAAAATCTATTTGAGGCCTTGATATGTACTTGTTTTTGGAAAGTTTCAATTTATTTATTTATTTTGCATTTTAGGGATGGGTCTACAGGGTGTTCAGGGTATCACTACTAGATCGGACTCGTAGTGATCCACCTCTTTACAGCCTCCCAAGAGCTGGGATTACAGCTGGGATTGAACTCCCAAACCCTGCATCCACTTGCAGGTGCTTTAATCCACTGAGCTATTTAGCTGGCCCTTTGGAAAGTTTCAATCATGCAGAAAAGCTGAAAGAGTTGGACTGCGGTACTCAAACACCAACTTTCTGGATTCTATAAGAACAATTCAGCGTATTTTATCACACAACTATCCATGTGTCATCCTTTTATGCAACATTAAAGCATTTTATATTTTTATGCACAAAATAGAATTTTAAACAAATTTAAACATGATATTTTAAAGATATTACTACTTGCCCCAGCACAGCATATATCTATGTTAATAGTGGCTTAAGCAAGCAGGTAAAGGTCCAGAGAGTGGGTAGCAAGCCATAGAGGAAGGCAGGGTCCCACATCACCATAAGGAAATGTTTCGGTATGTTTTCCTTAGAGTCTTTCACAAGTATTTATCTTTTTAACCATCCCACCAAACAATTAATCTATTTTTCTTATAATGTATAGATGCAGAAGAAATATATCATGAATAAAACACATTGTTTTAGGGTCAGAGAGAGAGAGCTCAGTGGTCTAAGCACCTGCCTGGCAAGTGCAAGGTCACAGGTTTGATACCTGGTACTGCATGCCATGCCAGCCCCACAGTGAGCTGGCCACTGAGATACTGGGCGTGGTGGCGCACACCTGTAATCCCAATGCTGGAGAGGCTGAAACAAGAGGATCACTAGGAGCCTGAGCTATGTAGTGAAACCCCATACCAAATAAAGAAAACTTAACATTTCATTTTACACAGAGAAGTTGATCAAATACAGGCACAATAAAAGAAATTGTTCAAGTCAGAAAGAGATTTGGCATGAATCATATTTCTGAGCTTCTTGTATCTGGAATTTTAAATATTCTTAAGATAGATTATAACAAGTAATTTTATGAATTTTTAAAGTTTTCACCTTCTTGCTTATTTCTTTTTGTTTAGAAAAGACATCCGAACACTAAGTAGGAGTTTAACACTTTGAGACTCTTCTTTCCCCAGACATGAAATAGATATAGTCCTATTTTGAACCAACCATAAAATTAAACAAAAGATTGTAATAAATACATCAACTGACTAGCAATAGATGTTTAAAAAATAATAACCATAACTAAGAGTAATTTTCTGTTCAGAATGATTTATGTATTTTTAAAATTAGAACTGTCCTGCTTCAAGGTTGTATATGTTGAGATTTTTGGACTTATGTGTAAACATAAGAAGTGTATAATTCTTTATGCCTATTTTTAAAATATATTCTAATTTTTAAATGTTTTTTCATCACATTATGTAGGGATTTAAAGTTCAACATATCAATACTTGATGAAAAATACCTGTTCCATAGTATGCCTAAAATCTTTGATATGCAGACAGATAGTGAGGTTAAGCTTAACAGCCTAAGTTATATGGTAATAACAATAAGCTTGTCTTCTGGATGGTTAATAACCTAAGTTTGCGGACCAAAATTAGAGAAAAAGGAGGGCCGCA
>NW_004524796.1:2940410-2974526 GCF_000260255.1 Octodon degus | reverse complement strand
GTAGTTGTATTGTGTGTAACATTTTGTCTACTTCATTAAAATTATGGTACACAGTTTATTAACTACTGTCACTCTCTAATTCTTTTGTTATGAATTTTTTGTTTTTCATAGAAGAGTGCTCTTGATATTTTCTTAATATTTACATGTATTATCTTAAAATGCAAATAAATACACAGAAGAGAACTTTAAACACACTGCATCTGAACTGGAAAGAGGATTACCTGAGGGATAAGGTGGAGCAGCGCATCCCCTGAGAGAGTCCCAACAGCCAGGCCCACGAAGAGCTGTAGAATGAGACTGTAGTTCTCCTCACAGCTGTGGAAAAGGACGAGAGCGGTCCCAAGCATGGAGCCCAGAGTGAGAAGCATCACAGCTCCTGTGCTGTAGCCATATTCTAAGACAAAGTAGAATACAAAACATCCAGAGCTCCCAGCTGCCTACTCATGAGTCAGCCACTGGCCGTACCACAGTACGTGAGGTGACAGTTGACAGGGATATGGAAGGGCTCAATCCCCAGCATTACCCCAACCCCTTGCAAAGAGTTAAGATGGTAAATTTTATGCTGTATTTAACACAATTTAAGTGAATCGTTGGAATGACCATACACCAATATAGGTTTTATTTCATTCTAGTGTAGTAAAAGTAACCCCCATGTTATCAAATCCTCTCTAGAGATTTTCAACCCAGTTTCACATCCCATTCCTCCCTGGGAACTCTTTGAGGCAATGTCAGTCTTCTTATCTAATACATGAAAGTATTTGAATCTTAACATGGGTACCTAGATGTCTAACAAAATTCAAAATTGTCATATTTTTGGATGCTATAAAAAATCATAAAATGTCAAGAACTCACAAGGACAAATTGGAGTATGATATTTTTCCAGTCAAAGGCAAAGGTTCAAGTTCTATTTTTCTACTTTTCTTCTCTTGGTCCTGCGGTGAGGTACAATATAATGAAGAATGAATGTTTTATTACTTTATAGCTTATAAAATCTGTTTAGGTCCTCTGTGAGTCAGGTTTTGTCTACTTCTGCGCAGGAATGACGGCCTACAAAACCATCAATTCCTGACCTTTGTAGTCAAGGGACTCTGCCTATTTACCCCAAGTCCCTGTAGGTGCCACAGTGTCTTCATTGGAGTTAGATGATTTGCAAATGGGTTCTAAGCATTTCCCATCACTGCAATCAAAGTTGACCTGCCTATTAAACTCTTAGCCATTTCTGAAAAGCAATTTTAAAGAGGGCTACAATTTGATTTCTGTATGGCCATAATCATCTTTCCTGGAAACTCAGTTGAAGGTGGCACTTTGGGGTTGTATTACAGCATATTGAACAACATTCCCTTAACACTGTGCCCTGCATTGGACTCTCTTCAGTGCCACATCTTCTTTCTGTAATCTCCAAAAGCCAATACAAGCCTTTCCTTTTGGTTATATAATGTAAAATTTTAGTCTTGAGAACAGCAATGATTCTTCAGTGTGCATTACTAGTGACTTTTTTCCAAAGAAGAAAAAAAATATTCCCTAGAAATTTCTCAAAGTTTTATTAGAAATGGAATAAAACTCTCTTCATAGTTGTTCAGAAACCTCTTCTCAAGTGGCCTGTATTTCCCAGGCACCAGAGTTGGTAATATAAACATGCTCATGGACACAGCAAGTGCCACAGTTCTGTCCTCAACCATTTGTGGGCATTACTGATCACCAGATGCTGAATTATTTGGCTGATCATGTTTAATAAGTGATTTTTCCCTCCCAATGAATGTGGAGTCTTAAGTATTTACTCTGGCACATTTTTGTTCACATAAAATCTTCCAATGAGCCATTTACTGATATAAAATTCACTATGACTTAGGGGTAAGTAGCTAAGCAATTCATCAAAGATGGCACTGTAGGGAAAGAAAGCATATCTGAAAATATTATGAGGCCTTAAGATTAATGGTAAAATTTTGGGGTTATGTGGGTTAGCTGTCACACTCTTCCTCTATGTATGCCATTAATTTTCTTTTTGGAGAAAGTTTAAATATGCAATGCTTTATATATAAGAACACATGCTTGTAGTTATATTATCATCTGAACCTCACAGGTGCCCTGAAAAGTCTGTGAGACACCTCTTCTACAGTGACTCAGTGGGACACAGGACAGTATCAGTATTGGTCTCTTTACTTCCTGGAGCTGCCAGCCATGCCTGGGGGCTGATACCCTCATCCAAGAGCAACCCAATGTACCTTCATTTTTGTGTGTTTCATGAGGTGTAAGAGGTTGGGAAGCACTATCAGATATCACTGTTTTCCCACCATGCACAGAAAAAAGATGTGAGGAGGTAGCAATTGCTTAAGATCACAGGTTAACTGCACATGAGACAATTCTCAACTCTGCATTCCAGATTCTAATACAAATGCTTTTTCTTTTATGCTATAACCCTTCGCAGCATGGGCTTAGTAATTGGTCCACTCTGAGTCAGCTCTGGGGAACAAATTCAGTTTTTACAACTTACATACAAAATCTAACATAAAGTAGAATAGTGTCATAGCTAAAAATAAGGACTCGGGGACCAGATTGCTAGAGTATGAATTTGAACTTCATAGCTTACTGGTTATGCATTCTTGAGTAACTCATGTAACATTTCTGTACCTTGGTTTGCTCATTGGTAAAATGAGAAATAATACGTGCACCTCTTTGCATCATGGGAGGCTGAGGCGTGTTGGTAAATGAACAATGCTTCTGACAGCACCTTGTACAATGTAGGCATCCTGCTCTCACTAGTTTCATCACTGACTCAGTGGGCATGGGCTTTCTAATGAAGAGGCAGAACTTACTCTCTAGAGTGCTTGGCAGAAGCTTTACTTGTTGGTCCCCGGGCAGCTGGCAGGAGCAGCTGAGGAGCTGTTGGATGATCCCTGGACTTATGTGTTTGAAGTCCTCCTTAGAAATGGGTGAAAGGCTGTTCTGTAAAAATATCTCCCCCAGTTGCCTCGCGGAGAAGCAAGTCTGCATGAAGAAAACACATACTGTTACAAGCCCAGACTGAACTGAGTGTGCCACCGTTGCCAGTCTTGGGAACCCTGAACTGGGCGGAATGACTACCACGGGTATATGGAGCCACTGCTACAGTGCACTTCTTTGCTCCTTTTTGTTAATTAACTTCCAAAGATTATTTTAAGCCTCAGATTAAAGTCTGCAGTACTTTGACTTTATTCTAAATGTTATTCAATATCTCTTGCACTCTTTTTTCTCTGCTGAAGAGACACACTGTATTTTACAACGTGTTGCATGATGTTCTAACAGCCTAAGAGCATCGTGATGTTTTTGTGGTTTTTCAGCAAAGCGAAGACTTCGTACGATAAGCGGGAACTCAGTGGCGATGAGGTCATTGGGCTTAATACTCTCTAATTTAATGAGTCTGTGTTGGCAACACATTTCCTAAAGTAACACAAAGTTAAATTTATCGAAAATTAATGTTAATTTCGCTGGCTGGTGTGTCAACCCTGGATGGTATGGCTCCCTCTGTGAAGTGGCATCCCTTCTCCATGAGAATGAAGGACATCATTGTTATTTTCTACTGACTTTACCTATTTTTATCTGTTTCTATGTTTTTCCACATTACATAGGAATACTTAGAAGAGACAAGACATGTACGTAAATAACGAATGCAGTAAGTCTCTAAAACCCGCTATGTACGCCCATCACAGAAGTAAAAGCTGACATCTCATGCATCAAAGATCACCATGATAAGAACCTGTGGATAGCTTCCATGAAGCCATAGAATAAAACCTCCCATTTAATTTTTTTTGGTAATCTTTAGTTGAAATCAACAAATTATTTTGAGAAAAAAATTTGATTTTTTTTTTGTTGTTGTTTTGCTCCGAATGCCTTCAGGGCAGGTTTGGCTGGCTGGAGTGTTGTGGGGATCGAACTCCAGCAACCTAAGGCTGACAGCTTTGTGGAAGCAGCCACTTAAAGAGCCGAGCGAGGGCCAAGTCCCCAAAAATTTGATTTTTTGAAGAAGAAAAATCTGATATAATTTGGCCTGATGAGCTATGCTGTAGAATATAAGGATTTCCATCAAAAGTACATTGGTAATCAGAAAATAATGACATATTTTCAGATCTCCATTCCCCACCTCAAAGGCTTTGGTGATTATTTCCCAGGAGAGAAATTTTTATTTTGATCAGGAAACACATGGTTACATGGAACAGAAACACTGAAGCAGAAAAGCAAGAGGAGCCTATAATGGAAGAGGTCCTAGGGTCACAGAAGAGACTCGAGGGACCAAATGCAAAGCTGCACCTCAGAAGGAACCGTGAGCTGAAACTGGAAAACCAGAAGCAAAGGTGGTACGCATGTGTCTACTTGTACCCCACGTCTTTTCTCTTTCTTGTTTCTTTCTGTATATAACAATTTCCTTTTGCACTTAAGCCCTCCCATGTGGTGCCCACGTGGCCATAGAAATCCCAGCTCCAGTGACCTTTCACTCAAGGCCTCAGCACTGGCTGAATCTGCAAATCCTGAGAGACGTGATTGGCTCTGCAAAGCCAATCTCTGGATAGCTTCTGCTGAGTCAAGTGTCTGTCTGGTTGAATCAATTCTGCCCATATTGAAGGAGTAAGGAAGACATTTCTCAGAAAGGGAATGGGCAAGAACTCCCTAAGCTTTCTTCTCTGAAAAGCATCAACAGAGAGTTAAATTATGGTAATTTTCCTATTACTAAATGATGTTTGCCAAAGACAACATTCTCTTTGGCTCATTTGCTACTGAAGGAATCCAATTATTTCATTGTTAAAAATATTAATAAGAAGAAAGAAAAACTAATAACAAACTTTTGGTAATGAAGCTTTCATAATAAATACTCCTATTAGAGAATGCTCAACTAGCAAATAAAAGACTGGAAAGATAAACAGGAATAGAATGCTATGTATCTTTCTCCAGTTCACTGTGGAGAAATTGAATAGTGTCCTGTTTTAGAAATCCATCTCCTAAAGGAAGGCTGTTCTATTCTAAGCTTTTATGTCCTTGATCTTTGCTTTCTGTATCCGTCTTTTTTCAAATTTCTTCTGAAGTCACTAACACAAATATCTTAATGGTAATTCATTATGTTCAATGAATTTTAACACAAAGCGTTTTTCACAAAAAAAAGAATAAAATGAAAATTTAGGTGATCTCCTGAATAGCTTTTTAAACATCTTTACTCTTCTACAGTAAACATTAATATATGTTTACACTTGAGCTGATTTTGTCAGACTTCTATGGATATTTTCAGATGTATTCTACATTTCTAACTGTTATTCTTTAGTTTAAACACACTTGGAGGGCTTATTCAAGACAACATATAAGACTTAGGATGTGGATCAGTGGTAGAGCACTTGCTCACCATGCATAAGGCCCTTGATTCATCCCAAAGTACTTCAAAATAGTACTAATTAATTCTAATACTAATACCATTAATAACATAAAATAAAAGAGTGCTGGGCTCCATTCCCAGCATTCCTGATTTGTTAGATTCTTGGATGGGGTGTGAGAATTTGCATTCCTAGCAAGTTCTCAGCTAATATTGTTTTGGCCCCGAAATAAGATGTGGAGTAGCATTGATTTAAGTAATACAGGCAGGGTCTCCAGATCTAGTATCTCATATTAGGATCCCAAAATGAGGCACAAAGAAAATCACATGATGGAAGAGTGGAGAATAATTATGGAAGAGGTTTTGTTTAATTTCCACAGTCAGCAAAGACTGTAAGTATGAGATTCATGCTTTGTCAGGTATAGTGGTGGGTGTTTACAATCCTAGTACTCTGGGTGACTAAGATGGAAGGATTTCAAGTTTCAGCCCAGCCTGAACAATTTACAGACTTAAAGAGACTCTGTCTCAAAATAAGAAATAAAAAAGGCCTTGGGTGAAATCCACTAACATTAACACACACACACACACACACACACACACACACACACACACACCATGCCATAAGTAAATAATGCCTAAAAATATTTTAAAATTTTTATCTTTTTTGCAAGCAGTGTTTCCATAGGCAAATTTAATCCCTTTCTGAGATTTATCACTGAAGAAACATTAGAGAAGGTTTCCCAAAGCTTAATTTGGAGGGCTGGGGATATAGCTCAGTGACATAAGTGCCTGCCTGGCAAGCACAAGGTCTTGAGTCTGATCCCTGGTACCAAAAGATAAAAAAAGAAAGTACACAAAACTTAATTTGGAAGTGAACTAGTGGCTTTCAGCTATAGGCAATGAGCATCCATTTACACTAATCTACTGAGATATATTCTGTACATAGCAAAGGAAAGATAATTTGATTTCTAAAATTATATAATAGCAATGATAGGTGATGTTGCCTGATCATGCCTGATTCATAATTTGTGGGCATATCATTCATTATCATTAGGAATATGTGAGTGCTTTCTCTGTTTCAAGGTACAGATTGTGTTCTGTAGGTGTATTCCTTGTCAAAGATACAAACAACAAAAATGTAATTAATTTTAATCCATGATTCCCCAAATTAACATAGTTTTAAAGAATACAAAGTGCACTATCAAATAACATGCATGTATAGATCCTCAGTTCCTGTGAATTTAAGAAGTAGCTCTATATATAACTTATATGATGCAGTCATACAAACTAACTTGATATAGTGGTTTTGATAAGTCATAAGATAATATGTAGGTTAAATAATACAATGCTTATCATGTAGTAAGTATTCAATAAATGTAAGTATCATAAAACATTAATTTCTGAGGATTTAAATGAACAGGGAAGGGAAGGATTCTATGATCAAAGTTTGAGAAATAATGGGTTCAATAAGACTTTAAAAATCTCTTTACTAGTCTGTTTGTTTGTTTTGTGGTAATAAAGACTGAACAAAGGGCCTTAGACACACGAGGTAAGCAATGTGCCACTGCACCGCACCCCAGCATAAAAATCTGTTTACCAGTAAGACTTTTCCTTCAAGCTTCTTACTACGCTACAGGGAAGTGTCCATCTCTATTTTTTACCCAAATGATCTGATCATAGCACATTTTTACAAAAAGCAAAGAGGTAAAATAGGGAATGCGGTTTGGGACAAAATTTTAGGAAATTCCTACTCTGATTATGTTCATATGCTTACAGATTACTTTTCTCTGAAATTTTTGCAGTGCCCTCTACCATGCAAACATTTTTCTGTTGCTCACAGGCCAAAGTAATCACCTCCTGACCTAACCTAAATGTAAAATGTTCATTCATCATTCTGATTATTCATGTAATGTCAGTATCTTTCACTGCCTTGTAAGGCCCATAAGTGCTGGATCTATTTTTGCTCAACACTATATTCCTCATGCCCAGGTTGGGAACTGATACATACTAAGTGATCATAATGTTTCATAAATTTATTTGTGCATTTAATATGGACTGAAGGGAGTTCAGAGAAATATGTCATTCTTCTAAATACCTTGGCTGAAATATCTTGGTTTTTTATGTCTACAGAGATTCACTTATAGAAAATGGAAGCCCTGAATTATCATAGAAATTATGATAGAATATTTGTTTGCATTTTATACAACTCTGGTAAAGCCTTCTCAACTGGTCTTCTTTCAACGATAACAAATGATGGTATAAGATGAATCATAGAAATACCTGATCCCAGGACACTGAACCATCATCTGACTCTTGGTCCATAGACATAGAAAGGTTAGTGTAGTCCCAAGCATGGACCCCTATGTTGCCTTGTTTCCTTTCGGGTCGATGGTTTTCATCTTTTTTGTTACAGGTGCTTTTGGCCCAAATAATATTGAGGAGTTGGTCCAGTTCTAGAAATTTCATATAAAATCTAGTGTCACATAGAATAGACAAGTTCAGAATAATCACAATTTTACATACCCGCAACACAGATTTTTTACAAGATAATGAAAAGCCAAAGTTTCAGCGTGAACAAAGCTGAACTAGTTTTTATAAAGGGATTCTCACCAAACCTTATTATGGTGGGAATAAAGATAACAAACTGGCCAACCACCAATTTGAATGCTTTCCACTGAAACAAGAATGTTCCTGGTCTATAAAAATGTAAATTAAAGAAGAAACTGTCCTAATCTTATCAAATTAATTCCCTTGAGGCATTCAGCATCTTTAGTAAGTTGACTATTATCTAAATAATGGATCAAATTGTTTTCCTATGAAGTATAAATGAGTAAAAGAGAAGATAAATGAAAGTGAACTAAGATTATAGAGACAAATTAGGTCTTGCTTTCTAATGTTGCTTTAATGATGAAATAGCCATAAATTTATAGACTGAAATGTAACTCTAGACTTTTGAAAACTGATTAATGCATGAAAGGCTTAAATGTCATAGTGAATTTCTATGGGTTTATCCATTTTCCTACCTGTGCATAAAATGTGTTTGGAACTTTCCTAGACACTATCATTATTGATAGGAAATATTACAAAATATATGATTTTGCTTTAAGTGATCAGATTTCAACAAAAAATGTATGACTCACATAAAACTGGGAAAATTTGACCCATATTCAGGGAAAAGAAGTTCCAAAACATTACATCTCTTAATATTCCCAGATGTTGGATTTAATATAGCTGTCTTCAAAGCAACTATACCAGTATTTCTAAAGGACTAAAAGAAATAATGTTTAAAGAATTAAAGGAAAGCATATCAATAATAAATCAATTAATAGCAATATGAAATCAAATGAGAAATTATATAAAATTTCCAATGGATATAAGTTGGAGAAAATACTGGAATAAAAAATATCACTAGAGACATTCAACAACATGTTTGATCAGGCAAAATGAAATCACTGAACATTAAGATGGATGAACAGAAATAATCCATCCTGAAAAATAAAGAGAAGAACCAGGACCAGTGGAAGATGGTGATGACAATATCATCTCAGAGACCTGTGGGCCAACAAATATATATGCATTGACAAAAACAGGAAGCAGAAACAAAATCATAAAAAATGGAGACTATAATGGCTAGAAATTATCCAAGTCCGATATAAATTCTTTATCATCATGTTCAAGAAGCTCACCACACTATTTAGTAGAATAAATATAAAAAAAGATTCATATACAGAAGATACATTATTGTGAAATTGTGAAAGTCAAAGACAAAGAAGAAATCTTGAAAGGAAAAGGAAGGAAATTACTCATCATATGTAGGAAACCATGACTATAGTTAATAGCTGACATCAAAAACAAAAATCAGAAGGAAATGGAATAGGATATTCAAAGAGGAAAGAAAGAAAGAAAGAAAGAAAGAAAGAAAGAAAGAAAGAAAGAAAGAAAGAAAGAAAGAAGGAAGGAAGGAAGGAAGGAAGGAAGGAAGGAAGGAAGGAAGGAAGGAAGGAAGGAAGAAAAGTTGTCACTCAGGAATTTTACACTTAGCAAAAACAATCCTTTGCAATGAAGGTGGAGAAAAGATCAAAGGAGAGAATTCAGTGCTAACAGACCTACTTTACAAAAATTAGAAAAAGAAGTTCTTTAGCCTGAAAAAGTAACCCAAGTTGGGGAAACTTTTGCATTTTGGCCAGTCCACTGGAAACAATAAAGAAAACTGGCAATGTCAGAAATTATTGACCTGAGTCCCCCATAGCTCAACTTAACAGCATGGCTTTATTTCTTAGATTTCGTTTTGATAGTTTTCTACTGGATGGTTAAGACCAAGGTAAAGCAGGACCTATGCAACAAGAGTTGTAGCTTTTTGGTCTGAGAAGGTCAGTGAAATTCTGACATTGCCAGTTAAACAGAAGACCCAATGCTATTATGGGCTACTGGACTCTTTTAGAATATTTTGCTGAGTTTACACACCTATAATATTCAATAACGGAACTTAGAAAAAATGGGGTATACCGATGAATGTCCATTTTGTATCTGTGTATTCAAAGAGGTTGGGATAGATATATAGTTGCATTCTCTTAATGAATAGAATGATTTGTTCTAATGGTGTCTGTAAATAGGATCACAAGTCCGCATCTTGTACAGCAATTAACCACTAAGAAGATTATATGCAGTGTATTATTTGTTGAAACTGTACTTCCGATATGATTTGAAACTGTCTCATTGCTATCTGTTTATCAATAAAACTTTGAAAAAAAAAAGAAAACTGGCAATATAAGAATGTAGCTTAATGTAAAAGACTGCAAACGTAATTTTGTTTGTTTGTCCTCTAAACTTAATTTTAAAAAGACTGCGGGCTTTTCTTTCAAAGTCAGAAACCTAGCAACTGAGCACCAATTCCTACCACTACTTAACATTATATTGAGATTGTTAACCAATGCAAGTATATGAGAAAGCAAATATAGTTAAAAAATTGGAAAGAAAAAGGCAAGAGTACATTGACTTGGAGACGATGTATCCTAATATGTACTGTTTCCAAGTAATTTTATAATTTCTTTTTTCAATTTTTTTTCTTCAATTTTTCTTTTTATTTTTTATCACAATAAAACTACCACAGGTTTCTCATGGAGCTTGGCAGGTGGATGATGGTCAAGTAAGACAAGCAAGTTAAGAAAATTTTGAAATGGAGACACATTTGGAATCCTAGCTCAAACAGACATGGCAGTGTTACAAAGCTATTATAAGTGAAACAGTATGACATTGGCTTGTGAACAGACAAGATGTCAAGTAGAATAGAATAGAAAACCCATAGAAACTCAATGTTTAGAAATGTTTTGTAGTACATGAAAGTAGCATCTCAAGCCAGTGGAAGAAATAATGTATTTTAAGTTAAAATATAAATAAAATTGGGTAGTCAAAAGGAAAAAATAAACTGGATCTATTCCTGGTAACACATATCACAAGTAATTCTAATTAGATCAGAAATGTAAAGTTACAAGTATCAAAAGAAAATATGGATGGATTTTTTCATTATCTGAGAATATATGAAGTTTTCTTTCTTTTTTAAAATAATTTTGGGGCCGGGGAGATGGCTCAGTGGAATAAGCGCTTCCCTGGCAAGTGCACGGATCTGAGTTCAATCCCCGGTTCCACAAAAAAATAAAATAAAATAAAATAATTTTATTGAGAAACAGATAGCAATGAGACAGTTTCAAAACAGATTACTAGCATGGTTTCAATAATTAATACATTGCATATTGTTGTCTTAGTGGTTATTCATTGTACAAGATGCAGACATGATATCCTGTCCACAGACACTATTAGAACAAATCTCTCTATTCACTGAATTAAGAGAATGCAGTTGTATATCTATCCTAACTATTTTAAATATACAGATACCAAATGGTCCTTTCTTTGTATCCCCATTTTTTGTTTACTTTTGTCAGAGAAGGGTATTCCATTTGTCAAAGAAGGGTATTCCATTGTGAAGTTTTCTTAACTGAAATTCAAAATAGGGTAAACAATAGGGTAAACTTTAATTAATTTAATTGTATAAAAATAAAACATATTTGCATAAATGATTGATTCCAGGTCTAGGCAGAAATGTACAGGATATATCTAGAATATCATGTTATTCTGGAAGATAAGAAATATATAAAATATTTTAAGGAACTTAAAATATTCAGCTTGTCAGAAGACAGCTCAGGTGGCCTTTCAAGGATGCCATGCTAGTACATGCACAGCATGTCAGAAGGACTTAAAGCCAACTTAAATAAGATCCTATTTATCAAACAGGGATGAATCTAAGAACAATTACTACAATAATGATATTAAATTGAGAGATATAAAAATCATATTTTTTAAAATTATCATTATTTTCTTTTGCAAGATGCAAGGGAATTTGTTCTACCTTGAAAACTGGGAAAACATTAAGAATTTATAGTTATTTTCTTTAGGAACCTCGGTAAAATGAAATAATGATCAAAGTTCTTCCACTGTAGAATTCATACACCAAAAATATAAAAAAGCAAGACTGAGAGAAATAGAAGATCATCATTTATAATCTCTAAATAATAAATCAGTCTAGGCAATGATCAATATCTTACAACTTCTCAAAAGGAGCGGGGGAGGGAGGGAGAGAGGGAAAGAGAGAGAGAGAGGAAAAGAGGGGAAGAGACACAACAAACAGTAGATGGGGTGAGAGAAAGAGAGAGAGATCCAAATGTCATGTTTTTCCTGGTGGAAGTTGCTCACTATATATAGTACTCACAAAAATAAGCTGAAAAATAATCAAGCCTCTACCTATGCTAATCAATATACACAATATGCATGCAATGCAGGGCATGGAAACACACATTAGCTAATTAGGAATGCAGCAAAATAGACAACAAGGAAAAACCAATAAAAGAAACCTAACAATCATATCAGCAAGTTGCACTTGATAAATCCTATTTGGATTCTTATCCAATAAATAATAAATTTTTAAAGTAAGGAAAATGTGAACATCAGGCAATTTTGCAGTATTCAGAAATCATTTTTTAGATACGATATTTCTATGAGATGCTTTTTAAAACTCTATCTCTAGCCATTTTAATGCAGGCTAGAAAAACAAGTCTTGTAATCCTCAAGTGGTTTATCTTATCAAGTTCAAAGAACGGTCCAAAATACACTTTCTGATTCCCTTCCTAACATCTCATTTCATTTCAGAGCTCTCAAGAGAATGGGTCAGAAATGCAGCAATGGTAAATAATTCACATTTTACTTTTACTGACCCACAAGCAAACTGCTACTGACCCTCTTGAACTAACTGAACACTATTTTTTTTATTCTACACAGTGTGGTACAATCTCTGGCCAAGCAGGATGTACCAAAGGGGAAGTGTCGAGCTGGTCCTCACGGGACAAGTTCATGTCATGCCTCATCAGTACCTGCTTGTCCTAGCACGGCATCCTTGAAAGGCCACCTGAGCTGTCTTCTGACAAGCTGAGATTAAGATGATGTATAAAACATATCTGAGAAAATTCAGTCATCAAAAGAACTCAACCCCTTTTTGGGGCACAATTTATTTGGTAGATATGATTTGGAAGATAAATTCATTTTTAAAAATCCTTACCTGATAGGTGGAGAGTATTTGTACTATTCAAGAAGTGGAAAATATATTCAGTAAAATAGTCCGGGGAAGGCAAGTTTCTTCGTCCCAAACAAACCCCTTGGAGGGATAGAGCAATGATGCTCGCGGCCAACCGAGGAAGGGTGTTTTCATCAGCACCGTCACTGCTCAGGATTCCAGATTTCTTCTGCAGCACTTTAGTTTCCATACACTGAAGTCAGACACAAAGTCAAGAGGAAATGTTAGCTTCGAAGTGATTTCTCATAAGAGGTAGCTCTGATTTTCAAGTTCATCTCAAAGAAGCTTGAGTTGTTTATAGGAAGGACTGTAATCATCTCTTGCCTCAGATGAGAAATATTTGGAAGATACTCCTTTTATTTGCCATGGCACTGAGTTTTCTAACTCCCAATACAACTATTCTTCAGTCAGCCAGCTTTTTCATTATTATTTGTACATTTTTCCGAGAGGATCTTCTGCTCTGTTTACACCATTCAATTAGTGAACTCTCTCCCAGCTTCAAGGACCGCCTGCAGACCAAGGATCTTCAATGTGCATTCCCTGGTCCTGACTTCTTCTCTCTCTGCTGCTTTATAGCATCACAGAGCTCTTCCACTTCCTCACTGCCCTTTCCTCTCAAGTTCAACGTGCTGCCACCATCAATCAGAGCTAGCACCGTTCCTATGTTTTCTGTCTTCTACAGGACGGATGTACAACAGGGTGCCTTTTTCACTTGTGGATGTCAATTTCCTCCATTCAGTTGTAAGCATCTAAGAGGCTAGAATTTCGCCTTACACCTTTCTGCTATTCATTTATTTAAACATTTACTGAATCTCTATTCATTACGCAAAGCCTACTACCTATGAAATGGAGACCAGGTGCATCAAAAGAGGAATTGAGGGAAACTTATTATGTCAATATTCAGTGCTTGTGACATAAGACAAACAATAAAGAGCAGTTATTTGGAACAGAATTGGGCAAGGGGTGAAGAAAAGTATAGGGGCAATGTGACTGAAAGTGACCAAGTTGTGTTATATAACCTACCAAGTCTCCAAAACAAACATCACTGCTTTATATTAAAAATATGCACTAATAACCTTTTAAAATACCCAAGGGATTTTAATTCTATAATTGGCAAGGTAGCCAGGAGCACATCCATAGCTGATGTGGGAAGCAAAGTATAAAACTGAGGAGTAGGTTCCAAAATTTTTATAAATATGGAGAAGTAGTAAGAAGTTCTATGAGTAAAAATAACAAATTGAATTATCATAGAGTATGAATCCAATAGTAGTGCATTTTTCGTGGAGGTTGTGAAAGAGTACCAGTCACAAGTTGCTATTGAGGATAAAGGAGAATTCCAAGCACTGTTTGTAACCTTGAAATTGCTAGGGTGTAGTAAGTAATTCTCATCTTCCCTGCAAGAGGCACACCTAGTGGGACCTTTGGACGGCTCCCTGTTCCATTGCCAGGGAAACAGCAATCAGTAGGATGAATCAAAGAGGGGAGAATATTCAGATTCAGGAAGATGAAGCTAAGACCAGCTGATACACAAGAGAATGAAGCATTAGAGTGATGCTTAAAGGCTGGGTTTCTGGGGAATGGGTACTGTGGAATAAAACTATTTTCCTTCAGTGGCTGAAATGGTGGTTAGAGACTTGACTCATGGAAGCTAAATCCCATGCAGATCAAAACCTAGAAATGCAAGTGCTGGGCCTAGTGTGTGGCACCTGCCACAAACTTCTCTAGAAAGTCGGCATTGACTGGCTTCCTAGGAAGACCCGGTGAGCAGGCTCTTCCCAGGAGCAATGGACAGCTGTATCTGTAGATCAGTGTGATGGACCTAGCAAAGGCTTACAAAAACAGGAGGTCAATTCCTACTGAGTAAATAGAGGAATAAGTCAGTTCTCCTGTATGTATTTAAATAAATAATTAACAGTGAAAGGTCAGCCTTTTCTAGAATAGTAATGATGTTAACACAAGACCAAGTGCCCATTTCCTAGGAGAACTAGGAGAGATGAGAGACATTTGAATGGGTTTTGTGCACACACAAACATTTGATCTCATAAACATTTACATAAAAACAAAATAATAAAAGTGAGACATGAATATTAGCAGTACCTTTAGGACAGCCAGAAATCTGACATAAATACACCATCTGCTTTTAAATGCTGGGCCCCTGTGTCCATTTAATCTGAATCAAAGATGTAATGGGGAAGATGACCAAAATTCTAGTGGCTCATTCCAACCGGTCTTGTGTTACATAGATGCTGACAGAAGGCAGCAAAAACTAAATTCTGTCAAAGAAATGTTTCCTGAAATGAATGTAGATGAAAAGCTGGGGTCAAACTTTGATCTTTGTGAGATTAGTTACTAGCGTGATGTTCTTGAAGTGCTGGGTAAGTATCTTTTCTGCCAGCAACAAGAGAAAATATGCATATTTATGGTGAATTGGAGAATATATTCGCTGGTTATTAAAGCAGAGCATGACGTTAGCTCCTAGAAGCTACAATTGAGACCAAGAACCAAGTTTCTAGAGCCAGCCAAATAGCTCAGTGGATTAAGCATCTGCAAGCAGGTGCAGGAGCAGGGAGTTTGATCCCCAGGCCTACTGTGCTGGCCCTACCCCCAGGGTGCACTAAGATAACAATTGAGACTGGGCACAGTGGAGCTTGCCTGTAATTCCAGTTCTTAGGAGGCTGTAAACAGGCGGAATACTATGAGTCCAATCTAGTAGTGAGACCATGAACACCCTGTAGACCCTTCCCTAAAATACAGAAGAAAAAAAAAAGAACTGAGTTTGTGCATATCAATGAGTAGGGTTTTTTTTAATTTTATTTATTTATTTGTGTGTGTGTGTGTGTGTGTGTGTGTGTGTGTGTGGCCAGCTCAGCCCACCAGGGGGCGGGGCTGGCTGGCATGTGGTGCTGGGGGATTGAACCGTGGTTCCTGTGCTTTGCTAAGCTTGTTCTAAGTAGGTGCTTTAGACCATTGAGCCATCTCACCAGCCCCAATGAGTAGTTTAAGAGAGAAAAAAGTCAGTTTTAATCATACTACTCAAATATACGGGGTAGTTGGAACAGGTTGTGGTGACACACACCTGTAATCTCAGCACTTAGGAGTTTGAGACAGAAAGATCACTGTGAGTTCTGAGACTAACCTAGGGGCTATAAGAGTGAGTACAATCTCAGCCTGAACTGCATAGTAAGACCCTATCTTAAAAAAAAAAAAAGTGGGGTAGCTCTTAAATTTTCTTGAGTATGTGACTTAAATAAACTTTCTGCTTAGAGAACTTTATTTGCTAAAATTTCCTATTGCAACTCAGAAAGGAAAAGCATTGCTGATGCCTGTGTGTGAATGAAGACATGGATTATATCCCTGGCATTAAACAAATAAATAGCATCATGAAAGGTTCAGCTTTTTCTAGAATAGTAATGATGCCAACAGAAGACCAAGTGTCCCATTCCTAGGAGTGAGAACTGGGAAAGGTAAGAGGCATTCAAATGGGTTTTCTACATACAACAAAGCACAAATCAAAAGCCACAGCAAAGATATTTTCTTGAGCTGGCTATGATGAATAATGCTTTTTTAATAAGCTGCTTCTTCGGCTCAATAACTAAAGATATATTCATACACTGACCTCCACACTAGAGTTCAGTCCTTGGACATTGACCAAAAAGCCTTGAGTCACTCTGGCTCAAGTGCTCATGAGAACTCAGGAGGAGAGAGCTGCCCTGCCACCCGGCTGGCCTACCCACCCACCCACCCAGCTTCTGGCTAAGACTCATCTTCCAATTAGTCATTACATTTCCACTTTTGGACTCAGAATTTAAGATTATGTCATTTATCATGTCATAGTTGAAAATCATAAATACTTGTCTTTCTTGAAGCTCTTAAATGTCTCTGGAATAAGTAAGTGACCAAAAAAAAAATCAGACCTGGGCATTGTAACTCAGTAGCAGAACCAGTTTTCAGTTGTGCCCTTCTTACCTGGCTCCTGGCAGTGTCAAAGTACTGCCTGGTGAAGGCCAAGATATCTTCTGTCTCATTCTGTGAAAGGAAGTAGGAGTCTTCATCCTGCCGGAGGCTCAATAGGCTGTGTAGGTAATATTTATATTCTTTATTACTCATGTTGAGCTTTGAAGAACAGATTTCTTCCTGATGAATAATGTAATAGAGGAGGAGCAGGGAGACTCTCTGGATGACCTCTTCTTGCAGCCGCTCTTCAAAATCTCCCCCAGCAATTAGTAACAGTGCATCTGGTTCGAAACACTATGGGGAGGAAAGTGGAAAAAAAAAAAAAAAAAGAAGCACCATTTAAGAAATAGCACCAGAATACTTACAAGTCAGGGTCCCGAGTGATTTCTTTATGAGGAGATGAGGAAAGTAATGAGATCCAATAGCTAAATATAGATGAATGAACGTGATTACCCCCTGTGCACATACTTTCAGAACTGGGGATCGAACCTAGGGTTCTCACAGTGAGCTATAGTGCCAGGTTTTTCTCATTTTTCATTTTGATACAGGGTCCTTCTAAGTTGCTAAATTCCCCAGGCTGGGCTGGAACTTACAATTTTCCTATCTCCGTCTCCCAGATGGCTGGTATGAAGGCAGGTCTACCATGGCCAGCTGATTTTATGTAACAGTGATGCGCTCTTAGGGAACCAGTTTTCTAAGAGTGATTCCTCTGTCCCCAACTCTGTTTGTCACAAGTTGTTCATATTTCACTTTCAACAACTGATAAGACCAGCCAAAGCCTTGGCTGTTAAAATGAAACCCCATTAAGCATAGAATAAAGTCCAGATTCCCTGCCATTTTCTCCTTGGTCTGGTTGCTGTGCGCCCTACCTCCCCTATCTTAGCTTCGCCCTCTGCTACCATTGCACTAAACTTCTGCCCCTGCGATTTTCTGGCAGCTGCACCAAGCTCTTCCCACTACCTTTCAGGCCTGCTTATTCCCCTGATTTCTCAGATCACAGTTCAAAATGCTTCCTCCTTCAGGAAACCTTCCCCAGACCTCTCATCTCTGTCCCCCCAGCACATTATCCAAACGAACCACAACGCAAGCTGCCTACATCTTTGGAATTTTCTAGCAGCCACATTTTAAAAAGAAGAAGGAAACAGGTGAAATTAATTTTAATAATTTTGTATAGAAATTCATTTATCTAAGATATCTTTTAGTATATAATCAAGTTTTTAAAAATTATTTGCACATACTCTTTTTGTTTGATGAGTCTTCCAGAGCCACTGCATGCTTTATACTTAAGTGCCTGTAAACACTGATGAGCCACATTTTAGGGGCCCCATAGCCACGTAGAGCTGAACCCACCACATTGGGCAGCACACTCCAGAGCATCATCATATGATCCTCTTTATAGCACTATCATTGTAAAATCACTTTGCATCTTTATTTTCTCTATTTTTCATGAGAACAGTAGTCCACAAAGACCAGCTGTTGTCTGCTTTGCACAGCATATTTTCAGCAGATAGTAGACTATCTCACACTAAGAAGTATAAAGATTCAATGGAGGAGAGCCAGGCTCCCCTCTTCCATCTTAGCTAAGTGAGTTCTGAAGCTACTTCCATTGAAAGTCATCAGAACATATGCCCCAATCTAGCACTTTGGCCTTTGGTTGTTTTGCGCTCAAGGTAAATGAAAAGTATTAGATATGAAAATTCTCTACCTTTCATCTTTTTCCTAAATTTCTCCTAATAAAGATGTTTTCCCTGTACCAAGAAAAGGAGAACATTCTCTTTTTAAAAAATCTTTTATGTGTGTATTTATTTGGTACAGGGTCTTGCTATGTGGCCTGGACTCAGCAATCCTCCTGTCTCAGCTTCCCCAGCACTGGGATTACAGGCATGTGCCACCATGTCTGGTTTCAGTGGCCCACATGACACAGCATGGCATTTGGTACGGAGGATCAAACCCATGCCCTTGCGCTTGCTAGGCAGGTGCTTAGACTGCCGAGCTATCAAGGAGGACATTCTTATTCCCAGAGTCCACATGGATCTCAATATGTACAACCAAACTACAAAAAAAAAAGTCATACACATGCATCGACATCACTCATATATTCCCCAGTCACTTCCCCTACAATTGACCACCACTTTGCCACAGCCCCTTTTTTCTCTGTTCCTTTCACATCTCTAGAACGTACTGCTCTTTGTTAAAATGGTATAGAATTTCCTGGGTCTAATTACTTCTTCAAAGTTTTCACTTCTTTCGTGAGGTGTCCAATGTCACATAAACATTTTAACCACAAATAAAACTTGTGCTCTTTTCTTCCTGTTCATTTGCCTTTGGTCAGTTAAGTTCACAAGCCCAAGTCATAGACCTTAAGAGAGTAAAAAAGGAAAGACTTTTTTCTCCTACACTTTGATACTTTATTCCACAATCCACAGGTAAATATGGTTCCTCTAATCTCAGGTGTCCACCTGGTATAAAGTGTTTGAGTTAGCGTTTTGGGACGCAGAGAAAAACTGGACACAAGAGCTTGGGATGGGCAGCTATCTCAGCAAGAGAAGAGTAGCTCTCGGCAGGTCAGCTGGGAGATCCTGAGGATTCTCCAGAGTCTGAGAAGCAGCTTCATTATGCAACAATGCTGCCCTCAGCTTTAAGCATTGAGGAATGCCTGCCATGAGCCTGAGGGAGAGATCTGCCCCACTGTGTGGACAATCTACTAAGATTTTGGTGGGGGGTTTTTTGTTTTGTTTTTTATGTTTTTTGTTTTTGTTTTTGTTTTTGTTTTTGCATCAGTTCTTCTGTGAAGTGGAATTAGAAAGGTTCTAACTCCATGTCTGCTGGTAAACCTCTGATACAAACCATTTGCCTCAGGAAAAAGCAAATTTCATCCATCACCAAAGCAAAGCATAATGACATCATTCCCAAAGCTACACAAATTCTAATCCCTTCTCAATTCAATTGTAAGGGAGTCAAAAATTTACAGGAGAGATGCAGGGTTTACAACAAGGCCAGCTTTTAATGTGGGAATTTAGTTCCACCTCTGAAGCCATAGATGCCCTTTTCTGTCCCCCAAGTAGCCCCCAACAGAAAGACCATGCATTGGTTTATTGAGCTGATGCCAAGATTCAAAGTGGTGACTCATTTGGCACAAAAGTATAGTAAAACCAAATAGCCTCTGATACCAAATCTTTGGTAGTTGTTAGCCACTATTTAATGGCCAATATTATACAAAACACTATGTATTCAGGTATTCTTTAGAACACAATCTGATTGGTTTTGGAACATGTTTAGCTTTATGAATTTTTGATTGTGGAAACTATCTCATTATATTAAATGGAAAAATAAAATATTCTCAGCTCATATAATAATCCACCAAATATTTTCACAGAGCATTTAGAATATTCATTATACAATTATTTAATGAATGAATGGGTATATCTGTACACAATATATAAAGATAATAAGCAGAATAAAATGAGAATTTCCTTCAATGAAAAACCCTATACCTGTAATATAGGTGAAAACCAAGTTTAAATGAGGGTCAGTAATTTGTCTAGGCCACATAACTAATTGTAGTTAGTTGTGCCAGGCTTATGTCTGTTCTTCTAATGACAGGCCTTATTCTCTAATCCATTCTTCTGTGCCACGGAGGCATAAATTGTAGCCTTTGCATGTATTTAAGGTACAGCCCCTCTAATCATTCATATTCTCTCCTTTCTTTTGGGTAGGAGGAGAAGTCAGTTAGGAGGCAAGAGGATCAGTCAATTTCTAATTATCTGTCAGAATTAGAACACAATAATAGAGATTTGGATGAATCTATGTTCATGTACATTCAAGCACTACTTGGGTTTTTGTGAAGCTGGGTCAGTAGGAAGAAGATTAACTGAAGCACAAGAAGAGGATGTTCTTAAGGCCACTAGACCATACATTTGTAGCCAGGGCTTGGCCAATAAGCACCTCTCATCCCACTTGAGGTGTCTAAGACTCCTGTCTGTTCATGTTCCCTCTAATGGTTTTTGTTGTACACATTTTCCAGGTTTAGAATGGGGTGTGTGTATATCTTAAGGGACAACTGAGAAAAGTATACACATTATAATTGTACAGATAAGTGTCCTGGAATTGGTTTGTACCAAATATACACTATGAAGGTAACACTGATTTCTGGTAAGTTTAATCTGTTATGGCAACTTCTTCTTTTACCTGATTGGGAATTTCAGTCATCTTAAATGAAGAGGTATCATCTAGCTATTGGTTTGATTTTTTAAGCCTGCTGAAACAAGACATAGCCAGGAAACAAATGACTCTGAGCTGAAAAGTTTGTTTCCTTTTATATTTGAAATCTAGAGAAGCTACTTTAACAGGGAAGACAATAGCATGGGGAAAGAATGCTACAGGAAAATATCAGAAGAGCTAAATAAGAAAATACAAATCCCTCCCCTGGGTAAATCTATGACAGAAAATAAACTCAGTGGGGACTGGTGGCAAGGAGGGGGAGGAGGGTTTTCAACTCATCACTGCCACCTTTGGCTTTGTTGTTGAAATGTTCAGCAGTTGGTGGAACTGTGTTTAGGGGAAGAACGTTTAACACAATTTTCCAAATACCACCATCCCTTAGGCATCAAGATCTGTCCAAGCTGCTGACTCCTGTGAGATGATTCTTTGTTAAAGAATAATGAACTCATTCAAAAATAATCCATTGATTTTCCTTTAAATCTTGTCAGGTGGAAGTATAAGACTTAAAGGGAAAATGAACTAGGAATAAGTGTTCAATAACTCACAAGGAAATGAACTTCAGTCAAATATTAAACTTGAAGCTGGCCTTCTTTACCAGCTTTAAATGGGCTGTCCACACACCTGGTGGTAACTGGTCTATCACGCCTGAAAACCAAATAGGATCACCTCACTCAGGCACATAGCTCCACATTTGCTTATTGCTCATACAGTAAGAGCTCCAAAGACCAAAAAATGACCTGATAGTGTTTTTTCTCTACATCTGTAAGACAGGTGTCAGAGAAGGGTAAACTGGAAAGGTTTTATCCCCAAAGATGTTTAACATTTGATTTTGGCCCATGGGTAAACCTACTGTCTTCTTTCAGGTTCTTAGATTTTTATAAGGTCTTTTCCATTGAGGGGGTCTTTTTTCATAGATAACAATTGACTATAAATAAATAAGTTACTTATATTGATTCCATTTCTTGGCAAGCACAGCAGGAAGGATGTTGGCTGATAGCAGAGACTGATTCTTACTGGGTCCCTAGGAGATTTAATAGATATTCTGACAAAAAGAAGTCTTTACAAAGTTAAGATTTTAAAAAATAAACTTGCTAAATACAGAAGATAAAGCTTGACATTTTCTACATTTTATCCATGAAAATTAAGATAAATGAGAGGGCTGGGTAGAATGAATGGAGAACATTCCAACAGTGATTCTTCTACATAAATGTGCCTGAGAATTTGCTTTGAGAACGGAGTCAAAACCCTGGACATCTAAAATAGTTGAGAAGGGAGTTAGAGTGCTGGTGTTATGGGAATCCTTAAAAATATCACTGTTCCTGTGTGCCTAGGGAAGGGAGCCTCAGATGTCACTGAGGTACAGAGAGTGTGAGGGAACTTCATCCCCATGTCCAAGCTACTGGCGCTACATCCGTGGGATCCCCACAGAGATATCTACCCGACAATAGGCTCATCACCTCAGTCCTATTGAGGTAAGATACAAGAAATAAAGATATGTAAAAAGGCAACAAAGAAATTCAAGTTTTCATCTTCCTTATTAACTTAAAGCTCTGGATAAAACCTCTGTTTAGCTCTGCACAGAGGGATAATAATCATTTAAGAAAAGTTGGCAAAACAAAGTGTATTAATCCTAGATTTTCTTGGTCACTTCACTTCCTTCAAGACTGAGGAAATCACCTAACATATAGCTCAGCAGTTCAACCCCAAATACCACACACAAATAAAAGCCCTGTGGAAACCAAGATATGAATAACTAGAAGAATGTCCAGGGTTCCCAGGGACACCCAGTTGCCACCTTGTACAGTGTCCAATTCTAGACATCTCTGGAGCAATACCTAGATGTCTATAAACCAACAAGCATCTCAAGTTTCCAGAAAAGCAAAGCCTTGCTGCCCCACTAGGATGGGAGCACCTCCCCAAGCAGGAGTAATTACTCCATGACAGAAACTGACACAGACCCCTCCCAAGCAAGGATAGTCCTCTCTTGGGAACCAAGTGGCCTCTCAAGCAATAAGGATTTCTCAAGAGGTAGAAATCAGACTGAGAAAAAGAGCAACCAAACCCTGGCCCACCTCAGCTAACCCTTCCGAGCTTGTGCTTTTGTGAGCAGGCCATTTTGAACCTCCTCACCTAAGTGAGCTTCTCCCAGTGCTCAAGCTGGAGTCCTCTTCCAATTTTCTCTTACTTCTAACTCTGCTTAAGAAACCTGTCTGCGCCTCACACTGAAGTATACTAAAATTCCTTTTATATGAAGTGAATCAGGAACCTACTTGGAAGGCCAAGTAGAACTTTTCATCTCCTCTGTGGAGGATTTCCTTAGACACTATCCCATGTCATCCATAGAAGTGGAAACCAAGGTTCAGCAAATCCTGATAACTAGAAGTTTCCAGAACAGGGCATTTTGCGCTTCAGAAACCTGTGCAAGACCATGGTTCTCATCTTTATGGAAGTGTTTACTCTATTGGAGATCCTTCAGATCTCATTCCATTGAAATTCTAATTCTTCTCAAAGAAGAGAAGGAGAAAAGTCAATATCATCCAAGAAATATCCATTTTTAAAGGCTGCAGCTAGAGTGGATTCATTTCCAGTGTTCACAGATACTTCACATTGATTTTTTTCAAATTCTATTTTTTTACCTATATCTGAAATTGGAGCATTATTTCTTCTTTCTTTTCTTTTCTTTTCTTTTCTTTTCTTTCTTTCTTTCTTTCTTTCTTTCTTTCTGCTTCCTTTTTCCTTCCTTTCTTCTTCTTCTTCTTCTTCTTCTTCTTCTTCTTCTTCTTCTTCTTCTTCTTCTTCTTCTTCTCTTCCTCCTCCTCCTCCTCCTCTTCCTCCTCCTCCTTCTCCTCCTCCTTCTCCTCCTCAAATGCAAGATACCAATTTCCCGGGTTTGTTTTAGAAATATAAAAACATTGCTTTTCCTTCTGTTTATACCACAGAATTTCTCTCATGAACCATACCTGTCAGCAAGATCCCTGAAAGAAAACAAGAGACTCAACAACCGAATGTCTTTTGGTTTGGAGCAGAACTTGAGCTCTTGTGCAATTGGACCTCTGTGAATGGAAACCCTTCCTGGGTCCCTCATTAGTAGGGACATTCAGATGACCTGAGGCCCTTGAGCAGGGGAGGCTGAGATTCACTTTTGTTTTACCTTAGCTTCTTTCAGAGAGAAAGAGCTGCAGAAAGAGAGCAAAACTATCACACTGACTATTTCATGGCCTGGGAATGGAAATAATTCAAATGTAAGCCAGACTGGCCAAACCCTCCATTGTGTCATAGAAAACAATAAATGCAAAACAATCTCTTCCTCCCAGCCCCAAATATGGAGAATATTTTTGATTGTTTACATTCCCCCTAGCAAAACTAATACTCAAACAGCCTTAATAAGGCACTTCATGTCATTAAAACAGAACATTGCCCTGAAGCAAGTTCTCAGAGGACATTAATAAGATATGGCTCCTGGTTATTTCCAGTGGGATATCTTCTGTTGCTATCTAGCTAAATTAATGTCATAACAGACGAGTTGCCTATTATAACACATTTCCTCTGGGAATCATTGGACATTTCAATAATTATTGAATTATTTATGGCTTACACAGAGCAAAGAAAAATTCCATGAAAAAGACCCCTCTGGTACAAAATAAATAAATACTTAACAGAGCAATACTTGGGCCATGTGCTTCCAAACCTATCCCTTGAACTACACATGACTGAGAAAATCTGCTAAAATTTATATGAGGAAGCAGTTACCTGCATCTGATGAACTTATTTCTGTTTTTACTTATCTGTGTTTTTCTAGGATTTACCTGAAAAACATCTCATCAGTCAGGAATGGGTGGTGCAGAGCGATCCTTTGGTTGAATTTTCTTTGTGTCCTTTTAAGACATGGGCTTTCCCTTTGTTTGCTGCTTTTATTTAAACCCCCTACCATACCACCAACTCCAATTGCCGTGATGGGTACATTCTCAGCCCTCGTTCACTTTTTACTAATGTGACCCAGGGAGACTTAAAAATTCCATCCCAGACAAGTCAAGTCTCACTCTGAGCGGATGAAGCCCTAGTTGTAAATGTTCTGTGAAACTTGCCCAACTGACAGAAGCCGGCTGTGGAGCAGGCCTCACAAAGCCACAGAGGGGTCCAGCGTCAGCTCTACCTACAGCGCTGCTCGCTGGCTGCTAATATTTCTCATCATTAAGAAGATTATTCAATCATTTACTACTTATTATGCAAAATAGTAGAAAAATCAACTGATATATAGGAGAAAATTTCAACCTCTGAATAAGAGACAAATACAGGTTGCAATGATTATGCTACAAAGACAGCACCTATGCCATCCTATGCACATTTGCTGTAGGAGGCAGGGAGGGAGAAAAAGACAGGGAGGGACAAAAGGAGGGAGGGAAGAAGCAAAGCAAAATTTGTACTTGTAAGTAAGCACTGCATCTCTACACATGCACAACGTTTCTAGAAAGCTAAAGTGTTAAAACAGAATGTTCCTGTCCTTGAGCACTATCTGCTGAAAAGTTTGTTAGACCCCAAACATGGAAGTTATTTTTATCACATTGCACTGCCTACTTGTTTGCTGAAGTAAGTGGCCCCAGAATCCATCGCTCTTCTGAACATGCCCCTACACCTGAGCCCATCCCACATCACTAACCAGGCGACAGTCTCCTCGCATCCTGTGTGTCCGCGGGCACCCAGTCTTCTCCAGCAATGCTTTGATGAGGTTCCTGGAGTGGTTGAGAGGCGCGTGATCACCAGCAGTGAGAACTCGTAGTATTTCTCCCAGTTGCCCTGGATTCCCAGGGCTGCTGCTGTCCTGGGTTGAAGGTTTGTCTGTCTCCGTACAGGAGACAAGACTGAGCAGAAAGAACAAAGGCATGCCATGTACTAAGAGCTTGGTCCACAGGTACATTTCCACTCTTCCTTTACCTTGATTCTGTATTGGACAGGGATGAGTGGGTGGCTGTTAATGGGATAAACTTGTAAGCAGAGGCATTTCTGTGATAAAGGGGAAAAAAAAATAAAGGCTTCAATTATTGTGCCTAAACATTTGAAAGGACTCATTAATTTGGTGGCTAAGCTGATTTGGAATGACAAGCTGTTCCTAAACCTCAGGGGGTCTGTAGGTGATTTATAACCCCAAACAGCAGCAGCAAAATACCGATGGCTGTAGACTTGCAAGTTGACAAACAGTTAGACACTGTTAAATTGCTTCTGTCGGAAGTAACCAGAGACAAACATCAGGAAGAGGAAGTGTCGCCCTTTATCTACAGGGAGTAGCAAAACAGGTCCTGGGCTGGATCAGCTTCATCCCATCCCAAGGTAAAGAACTCCCCTAGATTTCTGTTCCTCACCATTAAATTAAGCAAATACAAACAAAGAGCAAACAAATGTGAAGAAATTACCACTGTAATTGTAAGTAAAAATGCCTTGGGCAAGGAAAAGTACTAGAAGAAAATGGTTATATTCAGTAGAAGTTGATTTGTCTTTTTCCTTTAGTAATAAGATTCTGGAGAAGGAATTATCCTAGAAAAGTAAGAGGATTTCAAGACCTCATGAGCCTCCATAAACATGTTCAGTCCACTGTCACTAGAAAGAGCTGGAGATTTCTTTTGAATCAGTCAAGTTTTAGAGGAAAAAAGAAAGATTTCAGTTGCCTAAAGGGGGGAGAGAGACAGAGAGACAGAGAGACAGAGAGAGACAGAGAGACAGAGAGACAGAGAGACAGAGAAAGAGACAGAGAGAATAAACAGATAAAGTTTAAGATTCTTAGGCTAGCATTTAAAACCTGACAGAAGTTTACACAAAGATTTTTAAACACAAGTCTTACCTTAAAAAAGATAGATTTTTTTATCTGGAGCCCTGCAGCTTTTTAAGTCTCAGAGAGTATTCTGTGGTTTCAAAGTCCTCTGTTTTTAAAATTCCTTGACCGTACTCGGGAGCTGGAGGGGATTATTTCAACCCAGAGCCATTTGAAGTTGCTATGGAGAGCTGCTCTGAAGATAACAATGAAGGAGGATAAAAGTGGGAACTTTCTATTTCACAGATTTTCAGAATACTCAACTTAATGTGGTTAATGAATTTGTCTTTTTACATCAATGTTTAAACAATTTTTTAAAAAATGATTTACAGTCTTTTCAGGAAAAGGAATATTGT
The DNA here is from genome assembly GCF_000260255.1 of Octodon degus. Classification (NCBI taxonomy): domain Eukaryota; kingdom Metazoa; phylum Chordata; class Mammalia; order Rodentia; family Octodontidae; genus Octodon; species Octodon degus. The sequence continues at coordinate 2,947,239 of NW_004524796.1, read as the reverse complement.
GGGACTGTCCTGCTTCAAGGTTGTATATGGTTCTTGCTAAGTTACCCAGGCTGAGCTCGAACTTTGGAGTTTCCTGCTTTAGCCTCCTAAAGTGGCAAGTTTTAGCTTTACGGGCTCCTGTCTGAGGAAGCTGTCTTCAGACTACAGGGACCATTATGTAACTCTGCATGTTTCTACAAGCTTCTAGCAGCAAATTATATAAACAGTGGACACTGGGTAGTTATAGGATGGACCGGGGGAGTAACTCTGTAAGAGCAAATAAACATACAACACCCTACTGTGGAGAGCCCAAGCTAATACATCAGATGCACTGGCCCTTGGGTGAGAAGTGAGCCAATGATCCCTTTCATGAGACAGAATGGGCACAGCAGCACTGGATGGGCAGAGGCCCAAAGGCATGATCAAGTGAGCAGGCCATGTTTTTGTTCATTTCTGTTTGAAGCAATCAAAAGTCAGACTCAGAGAACTGCAGCTCATGGGGGCTGCCTGTGAAGCTCTCTGCCAGGATCCAATGGAACAGGACTGAGAAGAGGGAGTGATGAGGCGACAGCAACTTCTAAGGAGCATTTTCATGACACCTAAGCAGGATGTATTTTCTGACATCCTACTGAAGAACCCACAGAAGCTGGAAGGCCCCTGGCCCTGCATGGGCTCCTACAGTGTGCAGCCAAGGCCTGTGCTGTACCTCATGCTACTCCTGCCCAGAGTCAGTGTCTCTCCCTTCAAGTGTTCTGCAGCATGAGAAGAACGAAATGTCACCACTATACCCTATTCTGTGAGCTTCTGGGGATCTAGACCATCTGCATAGTTTCTATGCTGTTAACTGTAGAAAACAGTCTTTTCTGAAATGCTGTATCTCCCATTCTCCCACATGGCCTACAATACCCATTAAGATTAATATCTTTGTCGCTTTCTTTGTCTAACAAAAGTTTGGAAATTTCCTAGTGTTTATTATAAATCATGAAACATCTCCATCTTTGCTAGATTTCGTGTAGAAAAATACTTGAAATTTAAAATATAAAAATCAGAAAACTTTTCTAAAAGGATTTTTCCCTCAGGACAAAGTAGTAAAAACTAGCCTGTAACTTTACTCTTAACAGATATTGTCAAATTTGGCAGGAAAATAATGACCATCAAGAAATAAATAGCTATAATACAAAAAAAAAGTGATTTACAGTCTCTTGCCTTTCCAGGGACAGTCTGGGTCCAAAAATACAACCTCTTATTGAAGAATGCGATGTCTTTAGTATTCCATCAAGATTTCATCTTTCCAGCTGATTCTGAGATAACCATTTCATCCTGACTTAAGCCTAGGATTTGTTGAAAAGATACACTCTTTAGAAACATTGATTTCACAGGTGTAGAAACTCAAAAGAGGGGCTGGGGAGATAGCTCAGTAGAATAAGTGCTTGCCTGGAAAGCTCAAGGGCCTGAGTTGAATCTCCCATTCTGCCAAAAAAAAAAAAAAAAAAAAGAAACTCAAAAGATTTAAAGTATTTGAGAATGGAAGTTTTCAAACCAGGCATAGTGACACCTACCTATAATCACAATACTCTGGGAGGCTGAGGCAGGAGGATATCAAGTTCATGCCCACCCTGAGATTCTTAGCAACTTAACAAGACCCTATTTCAGAATTTTAAGAAGTGAAGATGGCTGGGAATGTCCCCATGAGGGCCCTGGGTTTAATCCTTCATATCAAAAAGGAAAAAAGAGGAGGAGGAGGAGGGGGGGGGGGAAAAGAAGACATTTTCAAGAAAAAATATTTGTTGGACACCCACAGTTCTCATTTGAGAAGCAAGTAGATGAAAACAGGGTACTTTAATTAGCTACACAGGTCATGATCCCCACAGCCTGTGACAGACTTTATTAAATTGGAGTCTTCAGATCCTGCAAAACACAGCCTCTCAATATATTAGTGATCAAACAACTTAAGGAACAAAGTGATAAAATTAATAGGTGTCAAGAGAAATTAAAATTTCAGATCTTAACGTAGACAGAGAGCATGAAAACAGCATAGAGTTCATGAAACCGAGAGTGACTTCAAAGGCTGAAGACAATGGACAGAAACTGTTGAATTCAAAAGCGTGTGTGTGTGTGTGTGTGTGTGTGTGTGTGTGTGTGTGCAGGAGACAAATGCTGTTAATGCAGAGGCCAGGAAAATTAGGAAAGACAAAAATTGAGAATAGGTCTGGCCAGATAGCTCAGTGTACTAAAGCACCTACTTAGACAGAGGATGGCGGCCAGGGTTTGATCCCCAATGTGCTGTGCTGGCCCCAACCCTGGGGCACGCTGAGATGGTGATTGAGACTGGGTGTGGTGGTATGCACCTGTAATCCCAGTGCTTGGGAGGCTGAAGACAGGAGAATCACTATGAGTCAGATCTAAGTAGGGAGACCCTGTAGGTCCTGTAGACCTTGTACTAAATATAAAATAAAAGAGATAGTTTGTCTCATCAGTCAATAATTGAATATAAAAATTGAGATCAGGGTGGGATGATATTCAAGGAATGCTATTATTACTGCCAGACATACATACTCCTTCCAAGTGCCAGGCTTTATCTTTCTTCCTCTGTCATGGAGCACTCTAACTGCCAAGGGAAGGACGTGGCCTTCATTTTGCTAGTTCTATGTAAGATTAACTAGAGGCAGAGTCTGGAATGACCAGAAAGAGAAGAAAGAGCAGAGGTCAAAGGTAAGATCTTTCTGTTGAGGGCCCAACAGAGACAGGGCAGAAGGAAATGGGTTGAGGCAGGAAGAGGTGGGCTGAGGCAAATGACATTGGACCAAAGCTTCCTGCAGGCTCACACTAGTACACTTGCTGCTCCTACAGTGGAGTGTGTGAGTGTCACAGATCAACATGTCCCCACCCTAGTCTCAAGAACTTGGTTAAAAAGTTCTTATGGAAAAGTAGCCCAATGTCTGTTCCAGAATCGGCTGCTCCTACCTGACAGCACCAATGCTCCTGCTCTGCGCTCATGTTTGTAATTATCTCTCACCTCCTGGTCAGCTGAGCGGATCCTCAATGCCGCTCAGGCCCCACTGTTTATAGCCAGCCTACTTCATGACAAGGTCTGAGTTTGCTCTGACCAGTGGTCCCAGGAGAGCAGCCCTGCTGGGACACTGACCTGCTTCCTGCTTCCTCCATCCACTGTTCAGCTGGAAGTCACACATGCTCTCAGATTCTCGGACTCAGGGTTGTAGCTGAAGCCTTTCATGTTCAACCTGTTTCCCCAGGAGGCCTAAAATAAACCTGTTTGAAATGTGTTTATGTTTTCAACCCAAAACAACTTCCAGGGGTAATGAGTGTCATATTGTAACTGTATAAGGAAAGAGCTACTTTAGCTTTGATTGACAGTTGTAAAGTCCTTAACCCAAACATGGAACCAGTACTTCCCAAAGTGAAAGCATCTTCTTCATACTACCACTTCATACTTCTTCATACTCCATACTATCTTCTACTACTACCACCCATACTACTGGGTGCTGAAGAAGATGAGTTCTCTTCTTCAGCACCCAGCCAAGGCAGTGTGGGGTCATAAAAGAGGTCCCACAACTACAAGCTACTTCTAGTTTCTGCCTGTCTCCATATCCCATTCGCACCACAAAGGTGATAACCTCTCTAATCATTGAAGTGCAATGGCATTGAGTGTCTTTCATGCTTTGACACTACGCTGAATGAGTCCATATTTTACCACAAATATCAGTTAAGCCTAGTGAAATCCTCAAAACACTTAGGGTCCCCTAGGTAGTAGGTGCCATAGATATCCAGGCCTGTTGACAACAAGATCAGTGCTTGTTATGACTCAGCTACTATTTACTGCAACATGATCCCTGCTTTTATTGCTAGATCTTTGAAGGCTTCTTTCTACAGTGCAGTGTAAGAAGTACTTGGGTGACTCAGATGTGTCAAGAAAATAATCTGCTGGTTTTGCTTCTTCTACATTCTCCATAAAATTTCTTCAAGCCAAATATTTTCTGAAAAAGCAAAGAACCTAAAAAGCACAATATTCAAACAAATAGAATTATAATTATAATCTCACCCCTTGTGTTTATTTTATTGAGAAGCAAATATCAATGAGACAGTTTCAAAACTGATTAATAGGACAGTTACAATAATTAATACATTGTACATTGTTATCTTCTTACTGTTTGTCCATAGTACAAGATGCAGACAGAATATCCTGTCCAAACACTGTACAAATCTTTCTTCTCAATGAACTAAGACAGAGTAGCTGTATATCTATTCTAACTATTCTGCATATACAGATACAAAATGGTCCTTCCATTGTATCCCCTTTTTTTGTTTAGTCCTGTCAGAAATGGGTATTCCATTGGCATCTAAATACTATAGGTGCATGAATTCAGCAAAACTAACAGTCCAGCAGTCCACAATAGTAGTGGGTTATCCACAGAAGTTGTTGATTTGAGCCTTTCACAGCTCAGCATATTAATATGGCTTTATTTTTTATACCTCCTTTTTAAACTTTTCTGCCGGATGGTTAAGACCAAGATAAAGCAAGACCTATATAACAAGAAATGTAACTTTTGTATCTCATAAGGTCAGTCAAATACCCTCATGATTTATCCTGTAACACTGTACCACAGTCTGCAGATCCTTTATCAGTGTCAGCCATGTGGATGAGTCACAGCCATTACTTGACCAATTTGCTCTCTGTGAAAGCCTGAGAGAATGTATTCTGTTCAGCTGACTCTCCTTAGGCACACCTTACGTCATCGATCATGTTGCTATGTGGCTCCATAATCTCCTCGATCACAAAATTTGGGACGCAGCTGAGCTACATGATGTTCCCTTGTATAATTACTGTCAGCAGGATTTATCACCAGGCACTTGAATCAAATATCATTATTCCTATAAACTATTCTATCAGAATATACACAGACTACCCAACTGAAAAAAAATCACCTACAGACTCCCTAGATACATGGAAATTAAACAACACCCTACTCAGCAATCAATGAGTCATAAGTGAAATTAAACAAGAAACTCAACAATATCTACAATTCAATCACAACTTATAGGAATTTATGGGATGCAATGAAGGCAGTTCTCAGAGGGAAATTTATAGCTGTGAACTCACACATTAGGAAAAAAGAATGGGAACATATAAACACCCTAATGTAGCACCTCCAACAACTAGAAAAGGAAGAGCAAACCAAACCCAGAGCCCAAAGACAGAAAGAAATCATAAACATTAGAGCAGAAATTAATTCAATTGAGATGAAGAAAATTGTTCAAAGAATTAACGAAACAAAAAGCTGGTTCTTTCAATGATTAAATAAAATTGATGAGCCCCTAGCTAACCTCATCAGAGAGAGAAAAGAAAAAATTCAAATACAAGCAATAAGGAATGAAAAGGGTGTAAATACCACAGATCCAGTGGAAATTCAGAAGATTGTCAGTGGTTACTTGGAAAATCTTTAGTATCACAGAATAGAAGTCACAGAAGAAATGGACAGATTCCTAGAAAGGTACAAATTACCAAAACTGAATCGACAAGATATAACCACTCTCAATAATCCAATAACAGCCAATGAAATATGAAATGTACTAAAAAAACTACAGACAAAAAAAGTCCAGGTCCTGATGGATTCACAGCTGAATTCTACAAGAAATTTATGGAATATATAATACCTATACTCTTCTAACTCTTCAATGAAATTGAAAAGGAAGCAATCCTCCCAATATCAATCCTGGAGGCAAATACTATACTGATACCAAAACCAGGGAAAGATGTAACAAAAAAAGAGAATTACAGGGCAATCTCCCTCATGAACATAGATGCCAAAATCCTCAATAAAATCTCAGCAAATAGAATACAGCAAATCATCAAGAAGATCATACACCATAACCAGGTAGGATTCATTCCAAGGATGCAAGGATGGTTCAATATACGCAAATCTATAATTGTAATACACTATATCATTGAAGGCAAATCTAAAAACTACATGATCATCTTAATTGATGCAGAAAAAGCTTCTGACAAAGTTCAACATTCATTCATGTTCAAAGTCCTACAGAAAATTGGAATAGATGGCCTCTACTTCAATCTGATAAAAGCTGTCTATGACAACCCAATGGCTAACATATTTCTAAGTGGGGAAAAACTGAAATCTTTTACTCTTAGATCTGATACAAGACAAGGATATCCTCTATCACCCCTCCTATTCAATATGGTTCTGCAATCATTAGCTAGAGCCATTATGCAAGAGAGAGGAATAAAAGGAATAAGAATAGGTAAAGAAGAAATTAAATTATGATTATTTGCAGATGACATGATGCTTTACTTGGAAGACCCAAAAAACTTCACCAAGAAGCTACTAGAATTGATACACAAATTCAGTAGCATAGCAGGATACAAAATCAATACACAAAAGTCAACAGCATTCCTCTACACAGATAACAAACACACTGAGAGGGAAATTAGAGAAACAATACCTTTTACAATAACACTGCGGAAAATGAAATACATTGGAATTCATCTAACTAAAGAAGTCAAGATCTTTTCAAGGAAAATTACAGTCCCCTATAAAAAAGAGATCATAGAGGATTTCAGAAAATGGAAAGATATTCCTTGCTCTTGGATAGGAAGAACCAACATTGTGAAGATGGCCATACTCTCAAAATTACTGTATAGATTTAATGGAATCCCTATCAAACTACCATAAACGTACCTCACAGACCTAGAGAAATCATTCCTAAAGTTTATTTGAAACCAGAAAAGAGGCCTTTCAGTCCTCTCCTGCCTGAGAGCTGTTCGGGAGACCTGAGCTCAGTAATAAACAGCTTTCCAAATTCCAAAAAAAAAAAA
>NW_004524796.1:2938358-2940310 GCF_000260255.1 Octodon degus | reverse complement strand
ACAAAGACAAGGCAGGAGGCATTACAATTCCTGACTTGAAATTATACTACAAGGCTACTGTGATAAAATCAGCATGGTACTGGCAACAAAATAGAGCTGAGGATCAATGGAGTAGATTAGAAGATGCATAAGCTTCTAGGAACACACTCAGCCACCTGATATTCGACAAAGGGACCAAATATGCTCACTGAAAGAAAGATAGCCTCTTTAACAAATGTTGCTGGAAAAACTGGCTCTATACATGCCGAAAACTAAAACTTGACCCAGGTATATCACCATGCACTAAGCTAAAGTCAAAATGAATTAATGATCTAAAAATTAAAACAGAAACAATCTCCTGGAAGAGAAAGTAGGAGAAACTGTTGAAGACATAAGGGTAGGCAAAGAGTTCATGAACAAAAATCAAATTGCAAGGGAAACACTAGAAAGAAATAACGACTGGGACCTCCTCTTATTGAGAAGTTTTTGCATGTCAAAGAAATTACCAACAAAGTGAAAAGACAACCCACAAATTGGGAAAAAATATTAACTAATAAGAACTCAGAAAAAGGTCTGCTCTCTAGAATTTATAAACAACTAAAAAAAATTAGGGCCCAAAAATTTAAAGACACAATCCAGAAAAGGGCATCCAAGATGAACACACACTTCTCAGAAGACGAAATTAAAGAAACAAATAAATATATGAAAAAATGCTCCACTTCACTAGCCATCCATGAAATGCAAATTAAAACAACACTGAGATACCATCTCACCCCACAAAGAATGGCTATCATAAATAAATCATCCAACAACAAATGTTGGAGAGGCTGTGGGGAAAAAGGAACCCTTCTCCACTGCTAGTGGGAATGTAGACTGGTGCATCCATTATGGAAGTCAGTTTTGAGACTCCTTAAAAAACTAGGATGGGAAATGCCATTCCAGCCAGCTATCCTTCACTGGGAATTTTTCTGGAGGACTGAAAATGTCATATCATGTAATACATGTGTGCCTATGTTTATAGCAGCACAATTTGTGATAGCCAAATCTTGGAAACAATCAAGATGCCCATCACCTGAGGAATGGATAAAAAAGATGTGGTATTTTTATACAATAGAGTATTACTCAGCTATAAAGATTGATAAACTAGAAGTATTTATATTTTATTCGATGCCACTTGAAGATATACTCATAAGTGAAATAAAACAGACCCACATGTGTAAATATCATATAGTCTACCTAATGTAAGAACTCAAAAGAAGAAATACAAATAGAAAGGTATAACACTGTTAAAAGGAAAGTGCAAACTTGAGGATTAGACAACGAAGAGAGGGCAAGAGAAAATCTAGGAAACATGATGGGGCAAAGCTATGCATTTATATGCACAAAATGGGTAAGACAATGATCCTGAGAACATCAGCAGGTTTTTGAAATTAGCAGGTAATTGGTAGGATTCTCACCCTGCCTAACTATATATGCTGATACTTGTGAACTAAGCAACTGCACTGAAGATAGCAATGTGTAATAGTAGGCTCATTCTTGGAATGCCTGTCATTCTGGTCTTCTACATACCTACTGCTTGTCATGATATACCAATTACTGCCATACTGTCTCTCAAGTAAATGTTTGTTTTGAGAAAAAGGTTTAAAAATGAAAAAAGAGAGACAAGAAAAAAGAATGCCACATGACTATCCTGGTACAATGCTGTACATGGTTAGATTTCTAAATCTCTGTGTAAAAATACATAATTGTTCATGCATAGTTTATAAAATATTTTTTATTTTTATAATTTTTTCTCCATATTCTGTAGAGACTTAAAGTTTAACATATCAATACTTGCTGGAAAATACATGTTCCATCTTATGCCTAAGATGTTTGATATTCTGACAGATAGATTAAACTCAACTGCATATGTTGTAGGGTAATAATAAGCTTCTCTTCTGGAGGGTTAACAACCTAAGTTTGCAGACCAAAAA
>NW_004524796.1:2935679-2937733 GCF_000260255.1 Octodon degus | reverse complement strand
ATAAATGAAGGACCATTTTGTATCTGTATATACAAAATAGTTAGGATAGATATACAGCTACTTTCTCTTACTTCAATGAAAAGAAAGATTTGTACTAATTGTGTTTGGACATGATGTCATGTCTGCATCTTGTGCTATGAATGACTACTACAAAGACAACAATATGCAATGTATTAATTGTTGTAACTCTCCTACCAACCTGTTTTGAAACTGTCTGATTGCAATTTTTTCGCAATAAAATTAATAATAAAAAAGAAGAAAACACTTCCATGAATTCCACTAGAATGAATCCACCAGGTGAAACAGAGAAAGCCAACATCAAGAAAACTCTATTCCAAGCAGCAATCAATATATGTTAGTTATAACTATCAATGAAAATGGTCTCCATTCACCAAACAAAGAAATAGATCAGCAGAACAGATCAAGAAACAAGATCCAACAAGATGGTGAATAAAAAACACATTTAACTCAAAAAGCAATTCACGAGATGGAAAACAATACTCTATGCAACAGAAAACTGGAACAAAAGCAGAGGTAGTAATTCTACATTCAGCAGAGTGGATTCCGTGTCAAGACTGATCAGAAGAGACTCCATTGTGGCAGGAGACATATTCAGGAGGATGGCTAGGCGTCAGGATAGCAATGCAGTGCCAAGGCTTGGATTCCTCCACAGGAGAGAAGCAGTAACTTTGAAGGATCCTGTATTCAGCACCACCTAGAACATTAAGTGCAGACTGGCATCAATGGTCCAGGTGGCTGAGCAGAGCACCTGGACACATCCCTGCCAAGCACAGCTGGGTGCTTTGGATGGACCCTTGCTGTGTGACTCACTTCCCTGCTGGATCAACACTAGCCAAGTGGCTATCCTTGCAGTTCCATACACGGATTATAGTTTGGCCCAGATTGTACCCACATTGTGGCTTTTCTATATAAATTACCCTTGATAGAGGACTTTGGTGACAACCCATTAGGGGCCCCTCCTATCTCTCAAGAAACCTTTCCTGCTCTGAACTTGTCTTGTTTTCTAAAATTCATTCTTTGATTGTTGGAGGGCACAATCTCTGCACATGTGACATCTAGCCAATTTTGAGTCATATTTCTCCTATAACACCTACATCTCTGCTGTTCTGCCATGAGGCCAGGCCTTTCTGTATAGGTGAGGTTGGCCTGCAACTCACAGGCCTCCATCCTCTGCCCCCCAAGTGATGTGCCCCATCATGGTAGTATCCCTACTACTTCCTCCATTATCCTTCAGATTGGCAGGTGTCCGCCTTCCCAGAATTAGTGCCTTCCTCTCCACTCCCAGCCTGGCTGCATGAAGTCCCCATCTAAGTCCTCAAATGACATTGTTTGAAAGCCCTGCTGCACTTACACCTTTCCCTTGCTAGACTTATGATTTGCAGCTCCTCAAAGAAGCTGTAAATTCTCTGGGAACATAGATTATCTGGACTCTACAATAAAAGGAGACACCCCCAGCACCATGGCATTTGTGTTTCTACCAACAAAAGGAATACACTTTATTCTGCACATTTTTGGAAACAGTACATTTGAAACACAGGACTAGATCCTGTAGCCTTGTGGCCATGTTTCCTCTTTCCCTCTCCCAGTATTCCAACATTACCATGGGAACCAAGAGTCACAGAGGATAGAACTCGGTGCTCTCTTACTCACAGAGACTTATGCCTCTAACCATTTCTCACAGAGACTGTTCATGAGTAAGGATTTTCAGAGAATAGCTACCAGGTAGGCAGCCACCAGGACAGGGTACTCCAGCCTGGGAATGGGTGTGCGTGTGTGTACCCACATGCTCTTCCTAATCTACTTAGTAGCTAGAGCATCATGGGAAATATTAGGCTAAATATGGTAGGATGACAATCATGTAAATAGATGTAAACATTCTGTTGAAGCAGTCACTTAAAGAACTGAGCTAAGGGGCAGGCCCCCAATGTAAAAAATCTGGAAAGCATCTTTTTTTTTTCAAAATTTTATTGATAAACAGATAGCAGTGAGGCAGTTTCAAATCAAATCGGAAGTACAGTTTCAACAAATAATAC
>NW_004524796.1:2929823-2933304 GCF_000260255.1 Octodon degus | reverse complement strand
TGCCTACCCCTATGTCTTCAAGAGTTCCTCCTACTTTCTCTTCCAGGAGATTTAGTGTCTCTGCTTTAATGTTTAGATCTTTAATCCATTTTGACTTGAGTTTAGTGCATGGTGATAGACCTGGGTCAAGTTTGAGTTTTCGGCATGTAGAGAGCCAGTTTTTCCAGCACCATTTGTTAAAGCATCTTGTTATGGAGAATCATAAAACTTCAGTATATTATATTCTGAATTGATGTCCAGAGGTCCCACATGGAATTACAAGCACAGAAGGGAATGGAAATTAAGGGACAGAGGAATGGGTTCCCCCACACTATCTCTTCTCTTTGCATTGGTTTGGAGATCATGTCTTATCCATGGTCCAGTAGGCAAGAGAACACAATCCTCCCCTCAGCCCCAGACAGGCTGGGCCTCTGTATCTTGTGCCACCATGCCTGCTTCCCAACTTCTTCCTCCACAACTTGCTACCCAAGCCATCACCCTGGCAGGTTGTCCCTGGACTCCTATGTGCTCCCAATATGCCTGCAGGAGCTGCTGCTCTATGTCTCTCAGGAAGTTAGTTGAAAGCTCTTCTGCTGCACTTGCAGTCTGTCCTGCATGAGGCAGTGATGTATATTGCCTCAAAGAGGGTGAGAATTCCCTGGAACACAGATCGTCTGAGACTGCACAACAAGAGGGAAGTGATCCACATGTCATTCATGCCTCTGCCAACAAGAGAAGTGATTTTAGCTTTTAGAAAGTGGTGTGCACAAAATATTTTAGAAAAAAGTGACTAGAACCTGCTGTCTCCCACCCCTCTCGCCCTCTTCTGTTATGACTTGCTTCCATTGTTACCATGGGAATCAATGGGCACAGAACACAGACTGGTTTTCTCTTGGCCCCAGAGACTGAATCTCTGTAGGATTTCAGACATCTCTTTCTCAAGCCTTGGGATTGAAAGTTTGTCTATCAGGTGACAAGCCACAAGGCCAGGGCTCTGCAGACTCTCTCTCTCTCTCTCTCTCTCTCTCTCTCTCTCTCTCTCTCCTCTCTCTCTCTTTCTGTGTGTGTGTGTGTACATATTTGTATTGTATTACTTACATACATGCCTCTTCCTCTTCTTATCTTTTCTTCACTTTCTTCTGAAGCCTGAAGAGAAAAATAGAGACTGAAGCTGTAACTCAATTCTTCCATGGCAAACCCTGCCCCTAGGAGGGACTGCTCAGACAAGGAGGAGTCCCACGTTAATGTGGGTGCAATGGAGATCCTCACAGGGGGTGATCTCCCTGCCTCCCAGACATTGGTCAAGGAGATGAAGACCTCATATGGAAGGTACACCTGTTACCGTGCTACAACATGGGAAGTCCTGCAGGTTCTTTATCCAACAATGTCCATGTGGCCGAAGAAACAGAAGAGCCTCAAAATGTAGCAAGCAGCTTGGTGATGAAAGATGACACTGAGGTCCATGCAAAGCAGGTGTGGATAGACAGCATTGTGTGTGACAAGGATGAGTCCTCTGACTCAGAGACTGAGAATTCAGATGGTAAGCAGGTGCCTGCCAACCCGCCGAGAAAGCTGAGTATTCCTTAACTAGCACCCCAGGTAATCAACCCCGTTGATGGCTGGTGAGTTATTCAGCTCGTGTATGCTGAACCGAAAAAGAAAAGTGAAGACCAGGATGATAAGGAAGAGGAGCAGGCTTCAGATAATGAAAGCAGTGATGAGGAGGAGCAGCATTTGGAAGCTGATAAAGGGATGGGAAATGCTGAAAACCAGGAAGAGGGCACGCAAAGGTCACCAGAGGAACAATACAAAAAGCTTGCGCAAAGCCAGAACTATCAGGAAACATGGAGTGACGAGGTAGAGGAGTTTGATGACATTGAGTTGAGTGACATAATCTACAGAGGCATAAAAGAGAAAGAAAAAGTGTGAGACAGCGATCAAGCCCGTGCCCTCCCGTGCCAGGAACCAACTGCTGTAGTGAAGCTTAAAGACCTTCAGTTGAGTGAAATAATCTGCAGGGACCTCAAAGAGAAAGAAAAAATGTGGGACAGCGACCAAGCCCGTGCCCTCCTGTGCCAGGAGCCAACTGCTGTAGATTCTTAGCTGGGTGGCAGCTGCCTTCCTCAGCCAGCTCAGGGACCTCAGGAGGAACGTGACACACAGGGGAACCTGCTTCTGTACACACGGCACCTAGAGATGCAAGGGATGTTCCAGGAGGAAGAGCATGCCGAGATGCCAGCAAGCAGCAGGAAGGAGTGCTCAGGACCCTCAGAGGAAGACCGCAGTTCTGCCACACACACCACCTGTGTTAACTGGAGAAAGGCCTTCCACTCTCTCCAGAAAAGAGTCCTGGCTTGTTTTGGGCAGAGCATGAGGGGCAGCAGCTCATGGAGCAAGAAGAATATTTATGCCTCAACAGATTACCCCGTCAGCAACTCCCGCTGAGAGCTCATCCATTTGCAGATCTTGTGCAGTGCGACCTTCCCAGTTGTACCATTCTTGTGTGCCTGCATTCCCACATTCCCATATTCCCCTATTCCCCTGTTCCTTAGTCCTGCAATAAACTGAAGAGTCTGGGGGAAGGGGGCAGGGGATTCCCATAATTCACAATAAATATTTGTTCATAAAAAGAAATCACCTATGGTCTTATTTATAGCTTTATATCTATCTTTGCCAAAATTATCATGTTTCCAACAATGAGAAAATGTCAATGGTTTTGAATTTAGTTCTTTGGATTGTCATTGATTTGGTAGCTGACATAAAAATGATAAATGAAAATTATACATTTCATGTACAATGCTCAAACAATATTTTTCTCCTTATATATACCTCAGTCGTACAAGAAAATACCTAAGTATAATAAATACCTGGCACAAGAAACTATATTAACTATGCTCTTTGGGGCTCTTTTTAGTCTTTTAACACATTCGGTATTATGTGTAAACTTTTGTAATTCATGGTTCCCTACTTACTACACTGTACCAGTCTTATCAGATACAGATCTGTTGGGTTAGGAATTTCAAAAGCACACCTTTCAGAGGGGAAAAAAAAAAAAAAAGAAGATGATGTTCAGGTCATCCTACAGTGCCCTGACTGCCTATCCCTGGAGTCAGGGACAAGTCCAATAAACTTCTAACTCTCAGAGATCAGTTCTGTCAAGTTGTCTGTTGGTTTGCTCTGAATACAAACACTGCTATGGATGGGGCAACAACAATATGTCCTATCCTTCTTCCTGTTATTTCTTGACCTGACATTTTCAGGCAACGATTCTAATGGGAAGGTGAGTTGGCCTAGGAGGCACGGTGGGCACTAACTAGCACAACTCCTTGCTTACTGCTCTGAGCCAATCTCTATGTAAAAACGACCTGCACTATATTTCCATTTAACAAATTGGCACAAATTTGTTTCCATAAAATATGACAGCCAGCCCCTCGGGCCGCCCCCACCACTCCTCAGTGCCTCCCCCACCCCGCCCGCCGAGTAGGATTTTTTGCCAAGTTCC
>NW_004524796.1:2902197-2908638 GCF_000260255.1 Octodon degus | reverse complement strand
ATGATATCTTCTCCTAGTATTAGAAACTTTAAAAAGTATATTTCCATTTTCTGCTGACTTAAAAAAAACAACAGAGGTTTGTACCTACGATGTTTATTTATTATTTCTTGCCTATATCTTGTAATATGAGAAACTATTTTGGCAGTAACAATACACAATGTACTAACCATTGTTACTCTCCTAAAATCTTGTTTTGAGATTTTATGCCATTGATTTTTTTCTTTAAAATAAAAATAACTGATGTCAAAAAAAAATATGACAGACGGATTATCCCACAGTTTCTGAGAATCAGGTGACCCTACAGGGTGTGTCACAAGGCTGAAAAACATGCATCACCCAGCTTACCCCTGAAGACTGCTCTGGGCTGGATCCCTTTTCCAGGTCACATGGTGGAGCAACAATGGCCAAGTGACCAGGACACCCAGCTCTGGCAATACGATGAGATTTGGTTCCCTGTGTGGTTTTTTCCTGAGTACTTTTGCCCATATTTTTTCCATGGTCCACTCTGGGTGACTCTGTCATCAGTTACTCTACACTCTGACCCACTCTGTCCCTTTCGGCTGGTCCACCACATTCTCCAGCCTCCCGGGATTTCTACTGTGCATCTTTTTGATCTCCTGTAAATTTCTATCATAGCACTTCCTTCCACAAAATTTAGAAGTTCTACAGGTGTGATCAGAATACCACTATGTCTCATCCAATAAAAAGGCAAGGACTTTTAATATAAAAGGCAGGGCTGGGGAAGTAGCGCAGTAGAAAAAGCACTTGCCTGGCAAGCACAAGGGCCTGAGTTCAATCCCCAGCAATGAAAAAAAAAAGGCAAGTGGTAGGCTGGAGAGATAGCTTGGTGGTTTAAGTACCTGTCTGGCAAGCACAAGGACCCAGGTTCAATCCCTGGTACCACATGCCATGCCAGCACCATACTGAGCTGGCCACCGAGACTAGGTGTGGTGTCACACACCTGTAATCCCAGTGCTGGGGAGGCTAAAACAAGGGGATCACTATAGCTCTGAGCTGCATTTCTGTACCAATACATAAATAAATGATTTTTATAAATTATAAAATAAAAGGCAAGTGACATGTCCTGTTGGTTCTCAGTGACAATGATACATTTCAATTTGTTTGTTTTGAGCCATGGTTGAAAGGGTGTGGGTTGAAAAATGGGCAAAAGGTTCGATACTTCATCATTATAATATTCTGTGCCATACACCACTCTGGTGCTATAATTTCTGTCAAAAACAGGAGAGTGTTTACTCATTACAGTAGATTTGGCACCATGTGATTTCTGGCTCTTGCCCAGAGTGAAAATGACCATGAAAAGTGTATGTTTTGAATTAATTCAGGACACCATATGAAATCTTCCAGGATTACTTTAGAAAGTAGTGAGAACAATAAGATAAGGATGTTCAAAGTGAGGGGAGTATCTTCGAGAGGAGTTAACAGCAATGTGTCTTTTTACTGCAATAAATGTTTTTAAAATGTAACAGTCAGCATAGTTTTTATCCACATCTCACATTTACATTATTGTTTCTTTAAGCTCTGGTCTACATGGCTGTAACATCTACAAGGAGAGGGACTATGTATGTCTCCTTGATGCTACTGCAACACCCGTGTTGACGTAATGCCTAGCACTTACTAGTCTCTCAACAATTATTTGAAATGAAGAATAAATAATCAAATGAATAAACCAGAGGAGGGAAAATTGATTCCATCAGGGTAATCCCTTGGTTGATAAAGGGAACAAATGTGACCAAAAGACCTGGTGTTGGAAGAGAGGACTGGTGTAAAGAACGTAAGTCAACTACTAGAAAAGAAAAAAAAAATCATGGCCAAGATGGCAACGTGCCAAATGAGAAAAGGGGGCTAAGGGAAGCCAGGCCCTTGTCTCTTGTTCTACTTGTAACATCCGTTGTTGTAGAAAAAAAATGAAGAAAGAAGCTTCAGCTAACATCTGAGCCTTACTTGCAGTCCTGAGCACCTTTATTTAAATCACCTCTGCCTTCTAAATTTCTATTGCATAGGAGCCAATGCAAAAAATTTGTATGAGACCTTCCTCAAACCTGAGATTGCTATATATGACAAGAAAAATACTTACTGGGGGGTCTCCTAGCTGCTGTTAAAAAATCCTAGAACCAGAAGAGTGAAGATAATCAGCCACATGGGCTGCACAACACTCATGGTTGTCATTCTAAAGTCCATGATGTCTGTGGTGCCCCCCTACAGGCATGAGAAGCAATGATCCTATACCTGATACTTTGGGAGAACCAATCCTTGAGGTTTTCCAGAGAAAATTAAGAAAAGGGGTTGCAGAAATAGAGACAGACCCACAAAGAGACTTATTACAAGGAATGAGATTATGGAGGTGAGTGATCTGCAGTCCAAAGGCCCAAGAGCTAGAAAGCCAATCACATGAATGCCAGTCCAAGTCCAAAGGCAGAAGACTGGTATCTGAGGTTTGAAGGTCATCCAACGGCTGGAGTGAATTCAGTTTTCTATCTTTTTGTTCTATTCAAGTCTTCAACGGATTAGAAAATAATCTGTTTCATAAATTGAACAATTGAAATGGTAATCTCATCCAGAAATACCTCTACAGACACAGCCAGAAATAATGTTTAACCATTTCTTGGGGTTCCATATAACCTAGTCAAGTGGGCAAATGAAATTAACCAGGATGGTGTTACTAGAACAAAACTGCATTATATTAGAACTTTTGGGAACTTAGCTTCTCTTTGGGGATACATAACATTTCTCATTTGAACTTTAGAGTCTAAGACAGTCTAACTCAATTGAGGAAAATTCAGGATAATATTGTTGAGATAAATCATGTAGAGTGAAACACCTAGCAGAAAATACCAAACATTATCATTGTCAAAGCCAAGATATGGTTGTACATGTTTCTTCAAGATGACCAAACCCCCATATTTAAGGTAACTGCCTCATCCTGTTTTAGTCACTTTCTTGTGGCTGAGATTAATACCCAATGCCCACAGCTTAAAGAGAAGAGGTCATTTTTGTCTCATGTTTCCAATATATAATTACACAGCTCCAAGGCAGAAAGGGTGTGGTGAAAAGGAAGAAAGCTGCTCATGTCAGGGTGGCCAAGAAAGAAGAGAAAGGCCAGCACGGGAAATACACGCTTCTAGGCCACACTGTAGACTTGCCTCCTTCCACTAGGTTCCGCATTCCCAATAGCGCATTCAGTTATGGATTCGTTAGAGTATTAGTTCACTGAAAAGCATAGCATCCTCATGATAGAAATCACCTTTGAAATACATGAAACTTGGTGGACAATGTTGATTGCCTCCAAAGTACAGCAAGGAGGCTGAGGAAAGGAGACATCTAGTGCCTGTGGAGAGCTGCCTAGACTAGAGGCCGGTCTGAAAGGAGGGTTGGCTGAAGCACTAGTGGACTGATAAATGTGTCACAACTGGTGTGTGAATGGGTAGGGCCTGTTTATAACAATGGTTGAGTTAAATCATGCAAATACTTCTAATTTGGGATTATCAGTTAAGAACATTAACCTCCGTTGGGAAGAACCTGGTACCAGCCAAGTCCAGCACACAACTAGCTGAATGCTATACGCAATAGTTAGGCTCTGCCTATCCTAACTCATACCTTAGATAGGGTAAGTTTTGCTCAAGTATAGAGCTGAAAGTTTACACTCTAGAAAAGTTGAGTCAGAGGAACTGAGGAACTGACTTGGGGACAGTAGAAGAGGGTGGGTGCATGGGGTGAGCAGATGGAGAGATGATGACTCTGAGAAGAAATTGCAGTGAAATACTATATCTCAAGAGTCAGTCCATTCCAAAGGAGTCTTTATACTTGGAGAAATAAGAGCAGATATTGTATCTATGGATCCATTACAAAATAAAAGGAAACATCTTTAAATTATGAGCATTTAAATATTAAGATTATGATTGTGAAAATAATATATTTTCTAGAATTGTAGGACACAAGTTTCCTGGTTGAAAGCAGCTGCAATTGTAGCAGCATAAATTTGATAAGCACTGAAGATCAAGATGAAATCCAAACAAGCAAGAGAGGAAAGTGGGGCTCACATCAAGCTGCAGAGCTGGAAAGGCATTGGACTTCTCGAGAGCAGCACTGAGCATTGAGGATTGTGGCATGCTTTCTCCAAATTCTTTAGGGAGCCTGATTTGCAAGAAGGGTGAGAGAACTGTTTGGGATTAATGTCTCTCAGAAAGTACTGTGGTTATTATTCCTTGTGTTTAGAAATAAAATTAGTGATTAGCCCTTGGAAAATAAAATGTAAAAAGGAAAAGAAAAAATTATAAATGAGAAATAAAATTTAAAATGATGATATATAAAACAGTGCTCTCAAACTTTTATTATGGCTTATGTTAATAACAATGTATGAGCCAAGGATATGGATTTAGTAAAAATATAGTAATAGAGCTATACCAAAACTATGGCAGTATGGCATTTTTTAATGGCAATGGTAAGACATTAAATAAAATGCTTCTCATTATATACCCTAAAATATTCTTCCACATTTTTCTTAAGGAGAATGATGCATGTCAAATGATAGACACAGCAGTACTGCTATCATGAAAGTTTAGAAGACCCAAATCAGTTATCAACAGGACATTAGGTTATGGAATATCTTTTCAATTGCCAGTAAATATTTAGTATGTAAAGAAATAATGTCCATAAATTATCATAAGTGAAAAAATAGTGCCCATGTTTTTGTACTTATACAAAAAGAAAAAAATGAGAGATGAGAAAATTCACTCCTTCTGTGTGCACATGTTTGCGTGTTACTGCTTGGAGTCTCTCATCTATTCCTTCAGAAATATCCTTTGCAGACACAAGCATGAGTTGGTCAGAGGTGTGTGTGTGTGTGTGTGTGTGTGTGTGTGTGTGTGCATGTAGTACTGAAGGAGCAGCAGGCCACGTGAGCTGGCTTTCTCCCCACACACCAACTGTACACATGAAGAGAGCGGTCTTCACATATCAAGGGTAAAAGGTATCCTGGAAATCAGGACAGTGGGATGCACCTGAATATACAAATTCTGAAGTGGCCATTGAGTTTCTCTAGCTTCTGCATCTCCTATCTCTCGGTATCGTCCCTGAGACCTCACCAGCTTGGTGTAGTTCTTCACTTGTCTTGTCATTCTTTCACTGTTGTCCTTGTCTAAAAAGTGAGAAAAGCATCATGTTTTATTTCTACAAACTTTACCGCCTTTAGGGGCTGGGAAGATGATGCAGTAGAATAAGTGCTTCCCTGGCAAGCGCAAGGGTCTGAGTTCAATCCCCGTTCCGAAAAAAAAAAAAAAAAAAAAAAAAGTACTGTCTTTTGAAGATCTCTATGTAAATATAAAATGAATGAAACTTCAATTTTTTTTTTTACTTAGCTCTTGTATCAGTTAGGTTACCTGGTCTACCCAAAAAATCCCACATAGAATGAAGGGAGAGACAGGAGGACCTCCCCTTTTCCCTATAATGTAATTTTGAATCTTTGAATGTAAATACCACATATTATCTATTCATTAATAGTGATAAAAATAACAAGCACAGCGAGACACTTTCTATGTCGTTCTCAGGGCTGATATCAGAAAAGGAGCTGGATTCCCTTGGTGCCACACTCCTCATGCCTCACTGTGTCCCAAGCCCAAGCCCAAGCCCCATACCCTGGGGCAGACAGGTAGGAGGATGCCAGGATGCCCACCAGGACTCTCCCATCCCAATGACCACAAACCCCTTGCTCTGTAGTCACTCTTGCTCCTGAGGCATTTGGGTGATGCTGACCTTTATTTTGGTTTCCACCAGGGTTCCTTCTCATGACCACTTTCATCTCGCCATGGTCTACTCTGCCAATTTGCACAGAAAATATTCACCCTTTTCCTCCTCTCCATGTCCAATACTATTTGTCACATAGCTAAATCCTGATTTCTCACTGAGGTTTCCATTTCTCTAAGCATTCCTCTTTGGTAGATTTCCCTTTTTTTTTTCCATAGTTTTATTGAGAAACAAATAGCAATGAGACTGTTTGAAATCAAATTGGTAGGACAGTTTCAATAATTAACACATCGCATACATTCTTCCTAGTGGTTAATTATTGTACAAGATGCGGACATGATATTCTATTTACAAACACCATTAGAACAAATCCCTCTATTCCTTAAGAGAATGTAACTATATATCTATCCTAACCATTTTGAATACACAGATGCAAAATGGACATTCATCTGTATCCCCTTTTTTTTGTTAAGTTCCATTCTTTGAATATTATAGGTGTGTAAATTCAGCAAAATACTCTAAAAGAGTTCAGTAACCCATAATAGTATTGGGTCTTCTGCTTGATTGGCAATGTCAGAAATTGTTGACTTGAGTCCCCTATAGCTCAACATAGCGGCTTGGCTTTACTTCTTATATTTTGTTTTTATACTTTTCTGCTGGATGGTTAAGACCAAGGTAAAG
>NW_004524796.1:2889141-2890541 GCF_000260255.1 Octodon degus | reverse complement strand
TTCAATCCCCCAGCACCACATGCCAGCCAGCCCCGCCCCCTGGTGGGCTGAGCTGGCCACACACACACACACACACACACAAATAAATAAAATTTAAAAAAAAACAAATAGAAAGGTATAATACAATTAAAAAGAAAGCAAGAACTTGAAGACTAGACAATGAAGAGAGAGCAAGAAAAGCTAGGAAACATGACAGAGGCAAGCCATACAGTTATATGTACAAGATGGGTAAGGCAATGATCCTGAGAATCTTCAGAAGATTTTCAAATGCAGCAGTTAAGTGGAAGGATTCTCACCCTGACTATCTATATATACTGACACCTGTGAACTAAGCAACTGCATTTAAGATGGCAATTTGTAATAGTAGGTTCATGCTTGGAGTGCCTGTCATGCTGATCTTCTGAATATGTGCTGCTTTCATGACAAACAAGTTGCTGCCATGCTGTCTTTCAGGTAGATGATTGTTTAAAAAGGAAAGGGGTGGTAAATGAAGGCAGCAGACAGGAAAAGGAGAATTGCGGGACTGTCCCGCAACAGTGTTGTATATGGGTAGATTTCTGGACTTATTTGTAAACATATATAATTCTTTATTCTTATTTTCTAAATATATTTTAAATTTTTAAATGTTTTGTCATATTCTGTAGGGACTTAAAGTTTAATATATCAGTACCTTATGAAAAATACCTGTTCCGTGTTATGCATGAATGTTTGATATTCAGGCAGATGGTGAGGTTAAGCTCAACAGCCTAGGTTATATTGTAATAACAATAAGCTTCTCCTCTGGAGGGTTAATAACCTAAGTTTGCAGACCAAAAATTAGAGAAAAAGGAGGGCTGCAAGGACAGCCAACATTTTGGCCCTAGCCTTCCAAGATCAATTAAGACTCAGGACATATGAGAACCTGTACTGCAATATCATGTAACTCAGTTGTGTCCTATATTTTCTGACCAAGGAGATTATGGAGCCAAAGAGGAAAGTGATCAATGATGTAGAGTTTGCCTAAGGAGAGTCACATGGAGTGAAAACATTCTCTCAGGCTTTCACAGAGAGCACATTGGCCAAGCAATGGCTGTGACTCATCCACGTGGCTGACACTGACAAAGGATGTACAAACTGCAGTACAGGGTCTCAGGATAAATCCTGAGGGGATTTCACTGACCTTATCAGATCCAAAAGCTAAAATTCTTGTCACACATGTCTTGCTTTATCTTGGTCTTCACCATCCAGTAGAAAAGTATAAAAGCGAAGTATAAGAAATAAAGCCATGTTGTTATGTTGAGCTGTAGGGGACTCAGGTCAACAACTTCTGACATTGCCAGTCAAGTGGAAGACCCAGTACTATTATGGACTACTGGGCTATTTTGGAATATTTTGCTGAGTTCACACACCTATAATATTTA
>NW_004524796.1:2885645-2888568 GCF_000260255.1 Octodon degus | reverse complement strand
TCTGAGATCCTGTACCTCAGATTGTAGAACCTTTGTCAGTGTCAGCCATGTGGATGAGTCACGGCCATTGCTTGGCCAATGTTCTCTCTGTGAAAACATGAGAGAATGTTTTCTCTCCATGTGACTCTCCTCAGACACATTTTGGTAGCTTTCTATACTCTATCTCTTCAGTATAAGAACATCCATAACATGAGCCCTGTCCTCTGTTTTATTAAGTCTGTCCTGCTCAGGAGTGTGGAGAGTCAGAGTTGCCCTCATTTAGTTCTCCCTTTAACTCTATGCTGTTCTCTAGAAAACGAAACATTCATTCTGCAATTGCCTCTAAAAATTTAGTTTTAATTAAATTATTCAAGATTGTTACACCTAATGGTAATGTAATGTGCTATTATTACACTTCATTGTAGATACTGAGAAGTCGCATGCCGTCTACAAGCTGGAGACCCAGAAGAGAAGGTGGTAGAATTTAATCCTAGCACAATGATCTAAGAACTAGGGCAGCCAGCAGTGTAAGTCCCAGGCCAAGAGTACCTCCAACAGGCAACAGGAAGGGAAGTGGGGCAAGTGCATCCTTCTCCACTTCGTGCTCTAGTCAGTACCCGCCCCAGGCTTGGATGATGACTGCCCACTCTAGAGAAAGCCATTGGCTTTACAGAGTCCACCCATTAATGTGGGAGTCTAACCTAAGAACACTCTCATACACAGCTGCTGAGTATGATGCGTTGCCATTCACCAAGAGCGAGATGATAAAAGGGGCAACTCCCTAGGGAAAAGGCTGTGTCTAATTTATTAAAATTTAGATGTCTGTGAAACAGTCAAGTAGCCAAGTTAGAAACTAAAATACAAGGCTAAAGATGAAAAATCTCGAGATTCACTGGCATGAAAGTGGCATTGCTTTATTCACATACTCAGCCTAATGGAACTTTATTTTTCTTTCATATGAGTGACTATTTTCAAAGAAAAATATTCCTCATGCATTTCACAAAAGTGTTAGGTAGAATGAATCAGAAACATTGCATTAATTTAAAAAGGAATGAAAAATTAAGATCCAATCAAGATTTTTCTTTAAATCTGATGTATTTGAAAAGTGATCCAACAAAAGTAAGTTCACCTCTTACCCTGATGGAATTACTGTTTTCTTCAGATCAACATAATTGCTTTTTTCAAAAATAAAATATTTTATATTAATGAAACTACATGCATAGATTAAATTCATAGAACTTCTCTTAAACTGCAACAAAATAACATATAAAACACCACTTGATTTGAACTTACAGATCAAGAGACAAATGTGCCCAAGACTTCCAAGCACACTTGATTCTGAATCATCTTTTGTGTTAACGTCCTTTACTGACTCCTTCAGAAAAAGACCAGTTAGTGTTCTTCTGGGGACTCCTACTTGTGGCTTTTAAATAAGGGTGAGTGTGGTAGGGGAAAGAGGGCAACCAAGTTCAATGCTATCAATCAAGTACCATTCAGAAGTTTTGTGGCAAGGAGCAGGAATTGTGTGGTCTATCTGCTCAGTCTTGAGTTTCTTTTCTTTTTTGTCTTTTTGAGACAAAGTTTTGCTATGTAGTTCTAGCTGACCTTGATCTCACTTTGTAGTCCAGACTCGTCTCAAACTGGCAAGGATCCTCCTACTTCAGCCTCCTAAATTCTGGGATTACAAGCATGCACCACCATGCCCAGCTCAGTCTTGAGTTTCTTGCTGACATTTCAATGTTCTGTCAAGACAATACCATATATGCCTTTGACCCTACAATTTTCTGTCATCAATAATCTGTATAATTATCTCAATTTTCTTGTTGAAAGTTACACATTTTGGTGCCTTCCTGTGATATTAAGAGTGACCTACAGTTTCATGAAAGGGCAGGTAGCACGTACTTTGTTCACTAAATTCTTCATATGTTGGTGGTGATTACTGATGTTTTAAAGACAAGTACCTGGGGTGATGGTGCTGATGTGTCATTACAGTTTTGGTGCTGAAGGTCAACCAAATAGAAATACTCCTGATTCCTTTGCTAACCACAGAACAGTCTACTAGAATCTCTAGGGCAATACCATTTGCAGACATGTGAAATGTTTCTGAAAGTTTGATGTTATAATTGGTAAGTTCAGGAGTATGTGGGAGAGTTTCCAGCTACCCTGGGCCGGCGGGACCTGTGGGATCCAACCCCAGGCACAACATGGGTGAGACCCTCTTCCATCCCTTGGGAACCTCCCACAACACTCCGCAGCCTCCGCCTCATGCTGAATGAAAACTTCTGTCCTGTTCTCGGGAACCCCAGATCCAGCCCTGGCCCAGGCACAGTGAGTGTGTGGGAGAACTTCCTCTAATCTCTAGACTCAGCTCAGGCCTGGCATATAGGCCTGGAGTGAAACTCTGCAGCTGCAATCCCTGCAGATAGAGTAGGGGACAGAACCACCCAGCTAGTCCAGGAGCAGAACTTCTTGCCAGAGGGGTAAAACAGGTTCACTCCCAAGGGCAGCAGCAAGAAGGAGCTGAGCACAGCAGCCAGACCCAAGCCAGGCTCAGCTCAATAAATTCAAATTTTGTAGATCTGCTCCTGAATTTTAGTAGGTGGTAAGGTTATAACTGCACCAAAGCTCTACAACAAAGGTCAAATACTATACAAAGGACAGTACTATACAAAATGACAATGAGAAGGAGCAAAATGCAATCTCAGAACTCAAGCCCACCCATAACAAGTGCAGAGGACACTAACACAGAACAAAGTGGGAATCACATAGCTAAAATCAATGAATCAACAGCTTCTGAAATAAAGAAACAACTGCAGAGGCCAGGGAGACGGCTCAGTAGAATAAGTGCCTGCCTGGCAAGCACAAGATTCTGAGTTCAATCCCTGGTACCACAAAATAAATAAATAAATAAATAAATAAATAAATAAATAAATAAAAAAAACAG
>NW_004524796.1:2856789-2877248 GCF_000260255.1 Octodon degus | reverse complement strand
ACCAAGAAAAGGGGTATATAGATGAATGACGACTTTGTATCTATGTATTCAAAATGGTTGGGATAAATATATAGCTACATTCTCTCAATTCAAGGAATATAGGCATTTTTTCTAATAGATTTTGTAAATAGGATATCATGTCTGCATCTTGTACAACAAATAACCACTAGGAAGGCAGTATGCAATGTGTTAATTATTGGAACTGTCCTACCAATTTGTTTTGAAACTGTCTCATTGCTATTTATTTCTCAATAAAATAATGGGAAAAATTGATTAATTCTGAAGAACAGAGTGTATTTCGCCACATGCCCTTGGCTGGGGCACAGTGACAGCTTTTGAGTTTGAAGTTACATTGTCGTCAGAATTCTGCTTTTGTTCTTTACATCTTATAAACTTGATGCTTCACTATTAGATGCAGAGAAAATGGAAACCCCATTAGTTGAAGAGGAGAAATACCAAGCTTTAAAAATTGCATGAAGTATAGATGCTGTAGGCTGTACAGGTGTTGTACCTACTATAGTCCTGGAAACACATTTCTCCTTTACTTGGACATTTCGTTATTATTATTATTATTATTATTATTATTGAATTATTTTGCTGAACATAGAAATTCAGTGTTTACTTCTTGGACCACCAACAGGTCACCCATGGATACAGTGGACAGGCTTAAAATGTTCACCTCCCTCACTAAATGCTATAACATCCCCCACTACTGAGCCTTGTGCCAGTGGTACTATCCAGAAGCCATGTGGAAGTATATGGAGTCTATGTTTAGGACATTTGCTCACAGGGAAGTCATAAGCATTGTGCTCCTTGTCACACTGACCCTAGATTCCTGTTGGGTGTGCTGTAAAAACAAAAGCCATTCTTAAGGCCACCTGCTCTGAGCACACTCCATGTTGGATATTTTTTATAAATTTCATGGAACTGGTGGCAAACACCAAAGTTTTAAAGGCAGATAATGGAAATTGTTAGAGAAAAGCTGCGTGTGGTCTGTTCCACAAAGAACACGCTATCATGGTCCTTGGACTTTTTTTCGGTTTTTGTCATAGCCTATATGAGAGATGTTGGCAGGCATGCTAAATCTTTCAATTTCTTATGAAAGAGTATTTTGTAAGCAGTTCTTTGACATCCTGAGGCTTGGCACTGTGAAATATTCTTGGTTGAAGAACACAGTGGCTTGGATCCTCCAAAGACTGACTTCAGGAAAGGCTACCTGATACTGCTGACCTCCACAAGTTGCTGTCCTTGCTCCTCTCCCTACCCACACTGAAACCCCAGAGGTTTTGGTGCCTCTCAAAGAAAAAAAAATCTGGCATATAAGAAAAGTGAAATACAAAACAAGCACAAAACTGTACACATCCTGAGGAGGACTTCAGAGGAAAACTGTGGCTTCAGAAATGAGTTGGCAGAGACTCCTCAGAAACCCTGCCAGATTCTTGGCTGCTTGGCAATGACGTTCAAGTCAGAGGCTCAGACATAAGTCTCTACTGGGTCTGTTTTTCACATCCTACATGTGTGACCCAGTGTCTTCACTGGCTGAGGTGGGGCCCTGCTGCTAGTGATACAGGAGTCCCCAAACCTGCTTTGCGATTCCCATCCAAGGTGCTGAGATCAACAGCAGGTGCAGCCAGCCAGCTGCCATCTGTCTGGGAAGGTGGCTCATAGCAGAGGCATCAAGCACATGCACTCCTGGAATGGACTCTTCTCACAAAAGCATCCCTGTTGTAATCAGTCTGTCCTTACACCCTTTTTTCACACGGAAGGAAGGGGCCTGAGAGAAGCCTGATAGGCAGATAAAATCAGAGCTTGTAATGTAATGCAAACTCAACCCATAAAACAGAGACCACAGAGGCCTCACTCATGTCTCAAGAATTTTCCTGCAAGGGTCAAACCTTGCCAGATAAAACCATCACATACAGAGAAGTAGTTTCCTAAACACTGGCAACTCCACATCCTACCTTCTGCTCTGCTGGAAACTTTAATGTCTCTTCTCTGTCATTCCAGATCGGGAGAAAGGGCCTGAGTTTCAGAATCAGGTCCTATGGTGGTATCTGGCAACCGGCAGACATTGCTTCAAATCCTATTTAATTTTATGTTAATGTGCCTGTGTGGGAGATGCTTAAGTAATTGCAATTATATCACAAGAAGAGCCAAGTACTACTTTGATTTTCAAAAACTTGAGAGAAAAGAGACAGACTCCCCTTAAAATTGTTGTAATTTTCTCATCAATACAGATGTGGTTTCTGTTTCTTCTGTTCTCTCCTCCAGAGAATAAGGCTGGGTTAGTAGATTATGGTGGTCAGGAGTGTCAGAAGTTTCCATTTAGTCCTAGAAGGTGAACAAAACTTGACCCAAAGAATCTTGCCGTCCCATGAGGTAGGCATCTCTACTGGGACACTTCACTGTTATTAGCACTGCTGAGAGAAATGGCTCTTTTCAGAAACACTTAGGTTCTTCCCAGAGTGGATGGACTGTCTGGCCTTTCCTTCATATAGCTCCTATTCCAAGCTTGGACAAGTAAAACAAATGTCCACTCTCCTCAGTAGTCTTGCTGAGAAGGTTGTGGGGATATTATCTCTTGAGGAGAGCAGGAGACAGCACAGGGAGAAAGTACTGTGAGGCCACTCTGGGGCATGATAATAAAATATCTGAGAAAATCAACTTATCGAGAAAAAGTGGCTTTCTTTGACTCACAAATTAGGCCTATCCATTGCTTTGGGGCTTGGGTGAGGTAGCCCTCCCTGGTGTGGGTGTGCAGTCGAGTAAAGTCAGTTACATCATAGGCTAGGGAACAAAGAGGAAGACAGGACTGGGGTCCCACAGTCCCCTTAAAGAATAGGCTTCCATGATCTAAGGCTTCCTTCCCACAAGGCCACAGCTTCAAAAGAGTCCATCACTTTTTAATGATGTCACCTGGGACCAAGCCTTTAACTCACAGGCCCCTGGGGACTTTCATGATGGTAAATACATACTTGAATCTTAGCATCTATGGTTCGGGGTTAACTGAACCAGAAATAATGAAGAAACTTCAACTTTGCTTAATCACTTAAGAGTTTCCCTTGAGTGTCACTCAGGTGGTGCATTTGTTAACATATTGATTGTACAAAGCATTGCTCAGGCAGGTGTCATTTCAACCAGTAGATTCTTGCTTGCATGAGAAACACTCAGATGTCTTTTACATCAATGATGCTTTGCAACCTTTTTTTTTTAATGTATTTGGCATCAGGTCTCACTATGCAGCTCAGCCTCTTAGTGATCCTCCTGTTTTCAGCCTCCCCAGCACAGGAATAACTGGTGTGTGCCACCACACCTGATCATGGTATCCAGCTTAGCATGCCCAGGGAGGAGGCCTGCACAGCATGTGGTGCCGGGGATTGAATCCTGGACCCTGCGCTTGCCTAAGGTGCTTAGTCCACTAAGCTATCTCTCCAACCCTCTTTTTTAAAACTTGGAACATCATACTCCCCTTTGATGTTTGCTTTTAGTGAAATCTAGTAAGTTCTGGTTATTTCATTTTAACAATTTGCATTTGTTTTGTTTCTGAAAAATAACCTGTAAGTTCATGCTACAATCTATTAAAACTCTTATCCAAGTAAATTTGATATGAATTTTATACTTCTCCAAAACTCAGTGGTATTCTTTTACAATAAAAAGTGGACATATTTGGGACACTGAAGCTGAGTAAGTGGGTAGAAATAACAAAAGATCTTCCCAAAGAAAAAACTGAAAAAGGGAGAAACATTAGCATATCAGAGAGGAAACAGTCCATATTGTGAAACAGAAGACAAACAAAGTTATCTCTTTATTGTCAACTATTCATAGTGCAGAAATTATAGAATTTGAAAGAAAAAACAGAACTAAAAATATTTCAATGGTGGTCATTGATTATAATAATTCTATGGACAGTATTGACAGAGTTGACCAACATCTAAGAAGTTATCATATAATGAAAAACAGAGAAAAATATTATTGTAAAATATTTATTCACCTTCTGGACCAAAAATATGGAACACATTTATTATTTTCTCAAAACAAGAGGATTCAAAAGTCAATTATCATTTAGATTAGATCTAACAGACTAAATAATTGAAAAATACGAAATAGCAAAATCCCAACCAGGATCACATCATCAATGTCTTCATCCTTATGTGTAGTGGACAGATATGTTATTGAAATTATACACCCATAGAAAAAAGGGAAAGCCAACGCAACAATGTAAAATGTGTTGTACTAAGACCGACAACAATATAAAAAGAATTTGGAAAGAGACTACATACTACTGTCTAGATCGGAACATTGCATTTTATGTTGAATGTTTTAAGCATATGATACACAGAAAAGTTAATGAATTTGCTAAAATTGTTTTTATATTTCCTGTTATCTTATAGAAAGCTAACAAAACTATGCAATTTTTGGTCATACTGTATTTAAGTGAGTGTACTGGTAAGTAGTTAGCTCCTACGCTGTTGGGCTATTATCTGAGATTTTTCACAGCTTTGGGGAGATGCTATTTCAATATAATAGGGCCCTAGTATAGTCACCAAAGTTGAAGTCTAAGGTTGTATGCCTCAGAATCTCCCAGGTCTATTACAAAACAGCCTCCATGGCTCTGTCCCATGTCTACTTCATCCAAGTCTCAGGGACGCACTAAAAAAGAAACAAACTAAGCTTGAAAAAACCTCTTTATGCAACTTCTGTGCCCAATGACATTCAAGAACTCCTCACAGAACCATACAACAGGACAGATCCAGACAGCTGGAACTTTCTTGTTCTTAAAATAATTAAACCAGCACAGAAATAAAAACAATGTAAGAACACAGTAGGTTCTTAGACTTCTTTAGAGCTTCCAGGAAACACATGCAGGCAAGCTGTAATCAGGCCCAAAGGGAGAAAGCTGTGAGAGGGAAGATTTCTACTCATCACTCCTGGCTAGTTGAATGAGCTGGCTAATTATACAGAGCTTCCAGGAATTATGTGAAGATTTTAGAGCCTCACTGGTTGCATTCTTCTCTCCAAGTCAGACAGCCTTTGTAACACTAGTGTCATTTTCCTGTTGGGAAAGTGAAGGACTTCCAAATACAAAGCATGATTTGCAGAGTGCTAAGGAAATACTAATACCAACATATGTGGTCTTGGTAAGTGGGTGAGCGGTTTGGATGAAATTTCCGGTTGAAAAAGTCTCCTGATACATTTGTATGATAACAACTACTGAGGTTTAACCAAAAACAATGTTTTAAGGGAAGTCTTTTTATATTGTGATACAATATGTACTCCCTAATAAAAATCAGAAGCACAGAAAAGGCAAATTATAAAGTGGTAATTTGGGGTCATATACTTTCTTTGGTTGAAAATTGCTTAAGTTTGGGGTAGCTATTCTATGCCAGAAAAGTTACCAACTGCTGTACCATCACTGTGACAGAAATGACTATAATCATGTTCTCAAGAATTTAACCTAGTAGGAAAGCCTGAGGAATAACCAATACCTCCAACCTAGTGGTATTTAACAATTCTTCACATCTTAATCCCATTGTGTTGTTATAATAGACTCCAACAGGCAAACCAGGTAACTTATAAAGAACTGAAGAGCCATCTTCTCCTGTTGTGTAGGCTGAGACCAGACACTAATGTCTGGAGAGAGTCCTTCCTCAGCAGTCTCTGGAGGGGAGGAAGTCTGTGGCTTCCTATGTGGAGAGTAGGGCTCCTGCTTTTTAAGGCCCTTACCCAAGGGGAGGAGCTCTCTTGGCCCAATCGCTTCCAAAGGCCACATCTTTCAATAATATTTCATTTATGAATGCTTGCCATGACATATAAATTATGACCAGACTGTATCTCAAGTAAATGGGTTTTTTTTTTTTTTGCTTTTTTTTAAAAGATGTTCTATCTTATGCTTAAGATATTTGATATTCAGACAGATGGTGAGGTTAAACCTACCTGCATATGTTGTAGGGTAGTAATAAGCTTCTCTTCTGGAGGGCTGACAACCTAAGTTTGCAGACCAAACATTAGAGAAAAAGAAGGGCTGCAAGGCCAGCCAACATTTTGGCCCTAGCCTTTCAAGGTCAGTGAAGACTCAGGACATAGGAGAACCTGTACTGTAACATCATGTAACTCAGTTGTACCCCAAATTTTCTGATCAAGGAGATTACGGGGTCACAGAGGAATGTGATCGATGATGTAGTATGTACCTAAAGAGAGTCACATGGAGAGAAAACATTCTCCCAGGCTTTCACAGAGAGCAAATAGGCCAAGCAATGGCCGTGACTCATCCACATAGCTGACACTCACGAAGGATCTACAAAGTGCGCTACAAGGTTTCAAGATAAGTCCTGAGGGAACTTGACTGACCATGTCAGATACAAAAATTACATTCTTTGTTGTATAGGTCTTGCTTTATCTTAGTCTTAACCATCCAGCTGAAAAGTGTAGAAACAAGATATGAAAAGTGAAGCCATGTTAATATGCTGAGCTGTGGAAGGCTCAAGTTATCAGATTTGGACGTTGCTAGTCCTGTGGATAACCCACTACTATTGTGGAGTACTGGACTATATTGGAATATTTTGCTGAATTCATGCACCTACAATATTTGGATGGCAATGGAATACCCACCTCTGACAAAACTGAACAAAAAAGGTAATATAAGTGGAGGACAATTTTGTACCTGTATATACAAAATAGGGTAGATATATAGCTACTTTCTCTTAATTCAATAAGAAAAAAGATCTGTACTAATAGTGTTTGGAGAGGATATCATGTCTGCATCTTGTGCTATGAATAACTACTACAAAGACAACAATATGCAATGTATTAATTGTTGTACCTCTCCTGCCAACCTGTTTTGAAGCTGTCACATTGCAATTTTTTCTCAATGAAATTAATTTAAAAAAATAAAACAATAATAATAATATTCCATTAACGGCTCAATTTTCACACCTGACTATAGGAATGGCCACCTACTGCAGCTCAGTGGAATCACATGGAGTATTTGTTTGCTCACTCTGTTAACTAAGGTGATGGGTGCATCCCACTCCTAGATTCCAGGTCTTGGGTGAGATCCAGGTGACAGTGTGTATCAAAGCACCCACAGTCAATAAGCTGGAGTAGAAGACAACCATGTAGTGTTTTTATAGTTGTCTATGTTGCTGTTGACACTTTCTATTTTCACTAGACATCGAAGATAACTGAAAACGTTTTTATATTTATATTCTGGTAACTGGTTTTCCATAAGATTATCAGGAGACAAGGAATTCTCCCGATATAGGTGCTCTATATTCTTAGTAATCCAAATGCGCCCAAATTAAAGTAGGTTTTTCTACCTATTTTGTTATAGAGAAAAATATAATTATTTTCCACATAGTTATATGACCTAAGTCTCAACTCATTTTCTAGGTGTGTACTACAATACCTTTGTTGTGGCTCAAAATTTAAATGCTGGAATATAAAGGAGGATCATTTCTGGATTCTTTTAAATTACTCCAAATGGCACATGTGGCCTCCAAAGTGAAACACATTGTCTCTGCTCAGATCCCAGGAGCCAAGCCTGACACACACCAGGGTGCTGAGGCTGTAGAATGTCCCCCATCAGTATTTAAGCCTATGACTCCCATGCTCCACTCCCTGCCCGCCTCTCCCCGTACTCCATCCACCATACACCCAGTTCCTTCTCATCTCAGTGACTCTGCTCAAATTATTCCTCACCCTCTGCCCAGCTTCACCTTCCTCCACCTCCCAAGATGCTTTCCGCTCATCCTAGAAGCTCTGCTCAATTTCCATTTGAGGCCTCTGCCCTCACATTCTGCTGCTGACACTCAGAGGAGTTAACAGTGAAGTGGATGAAGTGAATGTTCTCTCACTCTCATGGCCCCCTTCAAGTTTCTAAACTTTTTTGGTTTTTGGGGTGTGTGTGTGTGACACTGGAAGTTGAACTCATGGCTTGCACACTGCCCCATAGTCTCAGCTGTTTTTATTTTTTGAGACAAAGAGTTGTAAGGTGCTCCATTGACCAAGCTGACCTAGAATTTGGAACCCTTCTGCCTCAGATTCCCAGAATGCTAAGGTTACAAGCATTCATCACCACATTCAGCTTAAAATACAATTTGTGTAAGACACAGTAAACATAGTTGTTTTAAACTTTTCCTTTTAACTAACTTTCCATCACAATTCTTGTATTTGATAGAGTTAGAATAACCATGAACATTTGGGGGAATTTAGTAGACACATGTGGAATTTGAAATACATTTGGTTTGAGTTTCAATGAAATAATATATGTGCACAGCTGTCAATATCAGAATGGCTTATCAACTAGGTTTCAACTAGAAACACAAAACAGATAAATTAATGATCATGGATACATATACACATATAGAGACATATTACAAGGAGTTCCTTGCTTAGTTGTATCAGACTGGCTTAGCCCGTATGAAGCTCACAGACAGGTCATCAGAAAAGAAAGATCAGCGACTGGCTGGAACTTCTCAGGTCAAAGCTGTGCTCCTCAGGCAGGGCTCTCCCCTTTCCCTCCACGTCCCAGGAAATATCTACATCCAATTTTAAAGCTGATCAACTGACTGAGTTAACTTCTCTTTTGACTAAGTCAGGCCCATTCCAGCTTACTTCCCTAACATGAAACTATCTGACCAGGGCTTGCCTTCTGCAATATTTCTCTGGCATGCTTGGATTTATGTTTGGACATAAATGTTTGCACAGTAACCATCATAGATTGACTGAGAAAAATGGACATCAAAAAAGTCACTCTACACAAGGCTCCTAGAGATAAACCTGTCTGCCGTGCCTGTATGAAGCCATCCCTCATGCACTAGAATGGGCTTTGTAGAGCAGTATTAATCTATCCTTCTGTCCCCTGGCTCAAAGCAAGTGGGAATTACAGGAGAAACAAAGTTAGAAAGGTGTGAATGCTCCAGCAACTCTAGAGAAACTCAGCAGAATATCAAAATAAAACAAGTTGTCAGTTATCCACAATGCCTAGTGAAAATAGAAAGTGTCAGTAACAGTGTAGACAATTATGAAAACCACTTCATGGTTTTCTTTTCTTCTACCCCAGTGAGAAGGTGGTATTAGAGCTTAATCAGACACACCACTTAAACTGAAATTTGGAAAAGCCTCCTTGGAACATTTCAATTAAATCAAATCAGAAATTTTTCTATAGAAACTAGAGGAATGCAACTCTGGATGTACAGAATTTATACTATTTCACCATTTTAAATGTATTAAAAGTTTAGGAGAAAATGTCAGTAAGGTTAGTGTGAATATGAAACAAGGCAAAAAATAATTGTAAAAATAATAGAGATTATTCTCAGTTCAGGAAAAAAAATAGTAACAGTGGAATTTTCAGACCACTCCAAAAAGTTGGTAACTTATGACTAAAAACACAGAAATTTCAAATAAATTTGTGACAATAACATTAGGTATATGACAATTTAGTTAATGAAGGTAAGCAAATCATTTTCACACACTGGGAAAAGACTTAAATACAAACCACCAAAATTGCCCGTTGCCAAGCTTTGGATAAGAGGTGACCCCTAAAGGTTCACATGCTGGGACTTGTTTCCCAAAGTAAAGGCGTGGAGAACAGGGAGCCTTTACACCATGGGACTCTGTGCGCGGTGACTAGATCATGGCACTCTGCCCTTGTGGTTGTGTGTCTCTTATGGAAAGACTGTGTTAGTTCCCTGGAGGGGACTAAAGTTTTTTGGAGTAAATTAGATCCCACAAGACTGGATCAGTCACCACAAAAGTGGGTCTGCCTCACCTCTGTCTCTCTGCCATACCCTCCTCCTCTTGCAACTCCTATTGCGTCTCCACCATGAGTGGAACTACCATCAGGGTCTTACTAGCCTCCAAGCAGATGCCCGTACCTATTTGAATGTCCCCCCTCTAGAATTCTGAGCTAAATTAAATCTCTTTCTTTCATAAATTACTCAGACCCAGGCATTTTGCTAGGGCAAGAGGACAAACCAAGAAATGTACCATTATAAAAAGAAATCAAAACTAGATTAATATCATCAAATCTAAAGCTAATTAAGATTACTCATTTTATCCACATATCCCTCAAAACCAGTAGCCTGAAATATTAATGCTTTAAATAACAACAATTTGGTAGTTTAACCATATTTGACTCTAATCCTAAAATTTCACAATTATTAATAAAATTGGTAGGTGAAACTTTTTAATGCTTCGTATATATATATTTTTTAATTTCCAACTAATTAGACCAAACACAGAATTATCTTTCTATTCCCTCTACAATACAAACAAAAATCTATTGCCACTAAAGGAGTTTGATGTTCAATTTTATATAACAACTTGGCTGTCCTACAGCACTAGATACTCAGTCAAATATTATTCTTGATGTTTCTGTGAAGCTATTTTGGGCAAGGTTAATATTTTGATTGGTGGGGACCAGCCAAATAGCTCAGCAGATTAAGGCACCTGCTTAGGCAGGCAGACACAGGGGTCAGGAGTTCAATCCCCAGACCTGCAGTGCCAGCCCCGCTCCCGGGATGTGCTGAAACTGTGACTGAGACTGGGCGTAGTGGTGCGTGCCTGTAATCCCAGCACTTAGGTGGCTGTAAACAGGAGGATCACTATGCATCCAATCTACTCTACAGGGAGTACAGGGAGTGAGACCCTGTACTCCCTGTACTAAATACAATAAATATTTTGACTGGTGGATTTTAAATTAAAAAGATTACTCTTTGCAATATAGATAGGCTTCATCGAGTCCATTGAAGGCCTCAATAGAGCAATCACTGACCTCCTCACAGGTTGAGCACCAGCAAAGTGTACCTGCATTGCAAGTCTTCCATGATATCCATCTTGCCAGGCCTGGCCTATAAATTTTGGGGTCTCCAAGCCTCTAAAGTCATGTGATTCAATTCCTTAAAACAACTTTCTCTAGATTGATAGGTAGATTAGACAGGTAATAATAGCACAATCTCTCTCTTTCTTGCTCTATCTCCTATTTGTTTCTCTAGATCAATTGGGTAAATACAAAGCACAATCAAAATAGAATAGCCTGGACTGAATTTTGCACCTTTGAAATTTGTATGTTGAAGCTCTTTTTCACATTAATTTGGAATTATGAATGTATAGCTTTCAAAGCGGTGCTTAAGTTAAAATGGGGTAGTCAGGAGGAGGAGCTGGAGTCCAGTCTGATTCATGTCCTTGTACAAAGCACTTAGGACAGAAGGAACACAGTCACAGAAGGACAACCATGAGAAGAGGCAAAAAGGGAAGGCTATGGACAAGGCAGGGACAGAGGCTTCAAAGGAATCAACTTCACCAGCACCTCAACCTCACACTTCACCCTCCAGAACTGTAAGAAAATAAATTTCTACTGCTTAAGCCATCATAAATACTCTCTTTGGTCCACCCTAGCAAACTAATATATAGGAAGAACATCAGAAAGTTAGGTATCAAAAAATGAATAATGTGTAGTGGTCCTCAATGTGTGATGTTCGTTGCCAGCTTTCAAGAATTTATAATTTCTCAGGATTTTTCTCCTATTCTATGAATGCTCGCTTTTATATCCACCTTGGTATTATTTATCTTAATGAGGGCCCTCAAAATATCATCTCCAGGCCCACAAAGTGGTGACTGTCTTTCTGCTGACATTGCAGCTGTATCTTTCGCTTCCCCCATGAAGACCTTTGACACAGCCTACCAGTGCTTCCTCCAGAGTGGCGTAAAATGATCCTTGCACGTCTGACCCAGCTCACTCCAGACTACCCTTCTTGTCAACAGTTCATGCTTGTTATCTATATGTGAATCTACAGGGCTTAGCTCAATGGCCCGCACATAAATCAGATGCTCAAGAAACAGAACTATTTGATGAAAAATTTGATCAATGCACAGATATGTGAATAAATAAATACAAAAAATATGAGTCAAGTCCTCCAGTCTCTCTACACATCACCTTTATTTTTTGAGTTCAAGTTACAGACTATTCACATTATTTGAGCTCCTCTGAAGAAAAACACCATTATGTTATCTGCTAGCTGCTAGATTCTGATGAAAACCTAAAACAAATGCAAAGCCAGTGAAGAAAGCAATAGCACTTAAACACAAAACCCCTAGAGAGAACATCCTGCTTAAAAAGAAAAACAACAAATAAACTACAACAATCAAGTACAAGAACAAATGAATTAGACAAACAACACAGAGATTACTCTTTTATACCTTATTACTTCATCCCAAAATATATCTTTGATATTTTAGCACTGTGTTTGGATAGATATGTAAACATACATGATTGATCTATTTGAGTATGTATTCAAGCAGATAATCTGAGAGTGTGATGTATAATACTCAGAAACCCTGTCAAACACATATTGTTTCCTGAAATGATAAGATATTTGAGTCTGAGATACGAGTTCTTCAGAGTCCGAAATATTTTCTGTGAAAATACCGCCTTGAATAATAATTAGAAAACTTGTATAAAGAATTCATAAACCATACTTTCTCATGTATTTCTTCATATTCCACATTTTTAACTGTCATGTATTTGGAGGGGAGATTCTTACATACATACAGTCCACTCACAAATACACACACACACACACACACACACACACACGATGTAATTCATAATACACTGCTTTGTTGATGTAGCCAATGTTTCCATTGGGAATTCTTCTAATGGAACATACCTTTTTCTTACCAAGAAAATGAAAAGTAATTTGTTCTCTATTACTTGAGGTGCAGAACGGAGTACTCTGTACACAACAAGCTTTCCCCAAATTGTCCACTTCTCATTTCTTGTTTCTTTCTCCCTGCCACCTATACAAGTTGGGGTACTGGGAAGCCCGTCATATTCTCTACTCAGTTGAATGCTTCTTAATCCTTTTTTAAAAAAAAAAAATTACAGACATTCTTGAAATTGTAGTTATCCATCCTACCCCTAATAAAATGCACACATGGAAATAAACATGTTTTTGCATCTCCTTGTCTTTTTGATGCCATCTAAGAAAGCTTTCCCAGTGACTCTGGGTGAAGCACTTCTGCCTGCGTGGTGCCCATTAAGAAAGTAACAGAATGGGTTGACAGGATGGTACCATCTCAGGAACATGAAAGCTACAAGACACTCCATAATACACAGAAGGCTTTATCTAAAGCAAGGTTCTTACGCACAAAGGAATTACTGAAGGGAGGTAATAAGTCTTACTTCTCTGTAATAATGCTTTCAACTTTTGAATTTTGAGTTCATGTTATAAGGGAAGAACTGGAAAAACTGCAGAATTTATTATGGAGGAAGAACTCATTTGATGTATGGTGTTTGAGCAACATACCTTCTCCAAACAGATGAAGAATTCAACTTAACAAATTCTTCTACTAATAATGCTGTTTAAAAGTAAACTGTAAGGTAAACATTATTTAAAGCAAATTTACACTTAATAATATCACCAAAATACAAATCTATTAAAAATAGATCTTGTCTTTAATGTTCATTTCACATTATCTAAGTACATCCAGTTATGCAAATTTACATTTCTATTTCACATCTTTGCCTTTCTCATATACATATAAGAGCAGGGGAAAAAAACCACATTTGTACTATTCAGCTCATAAAGTCTTGCTTGGTGACAACAAGGTTCACCAGCACCTTACTCTTCTTCAAGTGGATAAAATACAATCCTAAATAACTGGAGTGATCTCAACACTAGTAAAAGAAAAAACTGGCTAAATTTTTATTCTGTCTCAGGTTATCTGTCCTTATTTTAAAATGGTCTAATTGCTGCATTACAGTTTAGTAGTGACATGCCTTTGGGAGCTCCTTAAAATATTTCAAGAAATTGGATAGTTATTTCTGGAACTCTTCTTGTTTGTTTGTTTGGTTGGTTGGTTGGATGACTTTGTGCTGGGAATCAAACTCAGGACCTTGTACTTGCCAGGCAGGTGCTGTACCTGCCTCGGAGCTATTTCGCTAGCCCATTTCTGGAATCCTCCTAACCAGCATGATGTTGACCTTAGCTTCCCACCAATGGTGCTGAAATGTTGGCACTGTGCTGCTGTGTATTCACCTAAGATATTTTTAAAAGTAGTCATCAACATTAGTATCCTTTTTTGTGAAAATATCTTGCCAGGCTAGACAATGAGCAATTATTGTTCAATAGGCAAAGAAAGGGGACAAAGCAATACACTGCAGTACTAATTTTTAAAAGAAACAATCACATTGAATTAAAAAATTCAAAATTTTAGTTACAATTTTATAAAATCCAAATGTAACAACATGATGTTACCACACTAGATGATTGCATGTTCATTCTGTTCAATATTTCCCATGAGATCTTTTGTGTCACTAGTTCCTGGACTTGAATGACTGTTGAAATAGAGAGTATTTTCAAAGGTGGTTTCCTGAGGTATGTGCATCTGTCTCTTCTTATAAAAGTAATAGGCAGCCAGCGCAGCACCCATTACGATCAGGAGGACCACAACAACCACCACTCCTGCTGAACTGGAAGATCTTTTGGAAGGCTCCATCTTCCTGGCATCAGCTATAAATGAATAAAATCATTAGAAAACAAGTGGAGGGAGAAAGAGTGTTGGATGTGATATAAAACAATACAAATTGCTTTCTTGAAAAAGTGAAATGCGTGAGGTTTTCTCTCAAGGGATACCAAACAGAAATGGAAGACTTAAAAATAAGACCCAACATAATATGCAGTTATTTAAAAGGTTAATATGACTATTTAGTTGCAAGAATATTTTGTTTATGAACGTTGAAATAGTTTAAAATATATAAATATGTTATATGAATATATACATTTCATATATGTATATACACACCATGTTTCAAAATAAGTTGACCTGCTCACAAACACATTATAGTAAGACAGGAGTTATAGGGAAGTGATAAATCTTAGTGAAGTTCTTTTTTTTAGCAGCCAACAACATCAAAGTTCCTGAATTCAAATCATCTATAAAACTTCAAACAAAAACCTGCTAAAAATAGAAAAGAGCTACCAAAGATTCCTAAGAGAAATTTCTTCCATGATTTTCCAAATAATGCTTTGTAAAACAGCAAGCAATGTCTTCAATAACTTTGGAAAACAAAAACACCAATCCATTTCAAGTCCCATTTTTCTAAAATATTATTTAAAGTGGGTGACAGGTCTGACCTCCATGAGCAACAGTCCCACCACCATCACCACTTCCAAATTCCTGAGCTTCAAGAACAATCACAGCCTGTTCCTAATCCCGTAGTTTCCCCACCAAGCCCTGGAATTAGGTTTACTCTGCTTAGGCTGGACACACCAGCCCCACCAGTGGGGTTGCAGCATTCATTGCTTCAGCCACATACTCAGCCACTGTTGTGGCCCCAATCTCATGCCCACCTAAGCCTGTTGCACTAACACCCTACACTATCCATAAAAGACTTGGCTCAATCAACTGTACTCAGGCTCTCCTTTGGTGTTGCTCTTGGAAAGTCCACCCAGGACCCCCAAATTCAGACTGTCAGTACTCTTTATTGGCTCATTACTTCACAGTGGAATAATGATGCACATTAATGATGAAGGATACTTAGCTCAAGCAACTTTACTAAAGGTTCAGGAGGGGTAGGAAGGGACTATTATGGTTTTTCAAACCTGAAATTTCATAATTGTCTTACCTGTGGCTGTAGTTGATATTCGAGTTGGTTCAGGATCAATAACTGGAAATAAAAAGCCATAAATATTTATAAAAAGCAAAAATAGTAGATAATAAATTTTATTTCCTCGGAGATACAAGGAATCCTTTATATTTGACTTATGACAACATAATATGATGAATGGGAGGATCAATAGATGGATGGATAGAGAGACGGATGGATAGATAGATACATGGACAAAGCTGGAGATACAGCTAGCAAAAAGATCTGTCCATCCTCCATCCATTTAGCTAGCTACTCTGCAACAGCAACCTACAACTACACAGTGAGTTTGAGTACATTCTAAGATCTAAAACAGTGATCCTCCATGCTGCATTTTTAACACTGATACTTTTTTTAAAATCTACTCAACCTACCCATCAGTCAACTACTCTGGGATGGGGATTTTGAAATGGGCCCACTGAAACTCAAGGCATTAGGAGGTATTTGTGTGAAAAGTAAAATTTAAAAAAAAAAAACATTGAACCAGAGGGTATAAAATGTTAAAACAGAGTTGAAGAAGGCTAAAAATTGGATAAAACCTCTTGAGGGAACATAACTTGCTTATCTGATTCATTTAATTAAATTTCTATCTCATTAATAACTTTCTCTCTTAGGTAAGATATCAAATAAAATGGCAATGACAGGTTATTTAAGTTCAGACAGGGGCACACCGTGAGCACTTAACACTACTCATTTTCCCACTTCTTCTTGCCAAGGTCTTTCACGCCATCTCAGATGGAGCTGCAGTTGGTGTCCTGTGACTTTTTCCATACTCAAATCTAAGGCCTCTCCAGTCCTGGCCTCTTATGCTGCTCCCTAGTGTCCAAAGGCTTCGTAGATGGGCTGCCCCAGCTGCTTGTACATGAGCAAATCTATACTCAAGGGTACCTTACTGGGTCAACAGGCAGCATTGCTAGACAGGCAGAGGATGCTTCTTCA
The DNA here is from genome assembly GCF_000260255.1 of Octodon degus. Taxonomy (NCBI): domain Eukaryota; kingdom Metazoa; phylum Chordata; class Mammalia; order Rodentia; family Octodontidae; genus Octodon; species Octodon degus. Next base: position 2,860,660 of record NW_004524796.1, on the reverse strand, counting down.
TTCAAAGCTGTAGGCAGCAATAGACTGGATGGAATGGATTTGTCACATTGATAAAAGGCAAGCTTCCCCGGCTCACAGTGGACCTCTATAATCCCACACCTGGCATGGGACTGTTTGAAAGAAATGGTGGCCTTTGAACATGCACACTGTACCACAAGCTTCTTACTCACTTTTTGGTCTTTTACAAATAAATCCTTTGTAGGAAGAACAATGAATATTAGTCCAAGCCCCAGAAGAGGCAGCCATAACTACACAATCACTTCGTTCAGCAGAGGGATCTCCTGAGTTCCAGTTGACAAAGGTTAACGGGCTGTTGTTTAACCAGATCCATTTTCCTGATCATCAAATAAAACCAATGGAAACCAAAGTTAGAAATAACCCACTTTAAGTTCTGCTTATTGGCACAAACTTTTAAGCACATCATTCTTTACTCCAATTAAGAATTTCTTACAAGTAGTCTTTTAACAGTCAAGATTATAATGACTTATTACAGAGAAGCATACCAACAGGAATATGTTTATTATGTAGTTTTAGCTGAAAATTTATTTCTAATTTTATAAATATTTATACTTATCCTTCCCTAGGTTTTTCATGCTGGCAAGAAAAGGAAAATGTTCCTTAAATAGTCTTTAAACTACAGAAGAAAATTTAATTAGCAGGTTTGAGAATAATAAATACATGATTCATTCAAACTTGAAGTTTTTATCTGAAATAACAATAAGTTTGAAATTTCAAATTCATCACATATTGACCATTACTTAAGACTTTCTGGAGGTGAAACCTTGTTTTATACACAATATTTTTAAATGCTTGTAATTATAAAGTGGTTCTTCCAATATTACCTTCAACATTTCTGAACAATCCTATCCAAAAATTGGTTTTGCTTCTAAGAGGTTCAACTAGATATGACAGAAAACTGGATTCCGCAGCACTTTCGATGGAAACCAGAGAGGAACCTATAAAGCATAAAACAATTAACGTGGTAGATAACTTAGATAGCTAAAGTATTTTTATAAACAACATTAATATGAAAAGCAACAAAAAAAAAAAATCAGCCCAACATTCCAGGAAGCTGAGGCAGGAGGATCACTTCAAGCCCAGCCTGAGTAACCTAGCATCTCGGTGAGATCCTGCTTAAAAACTAAAAAATTAAAAAGGGTTGGGAATGTGGTTCAGTGCAAGCACCTTGGGTTCAGTCCCCAAAAATGCTGAAAGGAGGGGGAGGATAATTTCAATAAGTGGATGTTTGAGAATCCTCTCAAAATATCAGCATTCATTCTGAAAATACGGCTTTCTAGACATCATTTTTGTACAAGCATGCAAGGAGTCCTGGCAAAATACACAAACAAAAATGAGATACGAGCAGACCTAATGACATCACGGCTCACTCATCAGTAATGAATGGAGGGGGCAAAGCAGTGTAATGAGGTTAAGTGGGCGCATCGGGTCTGGTGGTGTCAAGCATTCATGTAGGAAAAGGAGCCAGTGGGGAGAACAGCAGCAAGAGAACTTAAGTGGAGAAGAGCACAGAGTTTCCTGCAGCACAGACAGAAAACGATTCCAGGTACTAGTGATCAAACATAAACATGGAGGGAAGCATCTAGAAGCATTTAGAAGAGGGATGGTTTGACTTGGCTGGATTATCAGCATATCTGGCCAATGGATCAAAAACAGACAAAAAATTTAGGTTAAGTCTGATCTACAGAAAATAAGAGTTACGCTTGCTGACAGGAGGCTGGCATTTAGGTAAATGTGATGGCAAAGGACACCTAGGTTTATGGGGCAGCAGAATAATACAATATTCTATAGGAATATTAATCCTGCTGCATTGTGCAGAACCATACAAAGCAAAAAGAGAGAAAACTCGAACACGAGTCAGACAGCTGTGGAGTTGACATAAATACTCAGCATTAGATTTTTATAGTAAAACATCTGTCAATGGCTTTCTAATAATAACTACTATATTTTAAACATTTCATGCCAGACATTACATTTTCCCTTGGCTTTCACAAACATTACTCATTTTACAAGACCTACTACAGAGGTACTATTGTCAGGTCATCTTATAGATGGAGAAACCAAAGCACAGACTAAGCCCAGAATTTGCTAATGTCCTCACACTAGCAGAGCAGAATCGTGCTGACACACACATTCAGAATCTCGAGGGCCTATACTTAACCAAATGCCTACACCCCTATTACTATGTTCTGGTTTACTCCCTTGCTAAGGATTTTCTCTGCATGATTATGCAATCCAATATTAAATGCATTTCATGGACGTTAGCCATCATGTCTGCTACGGTCTGTGTCTAACCACCCCGCTCAGCTTCTTGTGGTCATGGGTGGGGCACTTTGAGGTGGCTGGATCTGGCGTGTGTGATGCTGGCATTCAGGCCGGGATGCTGTGATGAAGGGGGCCCCACCCTCGTTGTGAGTGCTACCTGCCCCACTGGTGGTAGCCTGGACAAAATGTAAGAGGCAGAAGGAGTGCCGCTTCATCACTTGCTGCCATTTCTTGTCTTCTTGCAGCCTCCTACCTGCACAGTGATGCCCCTCTGTCATGCCACCCTGCCTTGGAGCCAACCAATTATGGACTGAAACCTCTACAAACTGTGAGCCAAATAAACTTTTTCTCTTTTAACTTTAGGTGTTGTGTATTTTGTCTCAACAATAAGAAAAGTAATGAAATGTCTAATTCATAGACATTAGCCATTTCATGATGTATTTTGATAAAGTGAGAATCATTTGTCAGATATCATTGTCCAAGATTAAAAACAGGTATTTTACATATACATTATAAATTTTTAAAGTACATTTTGTGACACGAAGGACACTCTTTTTTTTTCTTTGCATTTAGGACAGGGTGCACAGGGTGTACAGGGTCTCAATGCATTAGATCGAACTCGCAGTGATCCACCTATTTACAGCCTCCCAAGTACTAGGATTACAGGCATGTGCCACCACACCCAGTCTCAATTGCCAGTCTCAGCACACTCCTGGGCCAGGGCCTGCATGGCAGGCCGAGGATTGAACTCCTGGCCCCTGTGTCTGCCTAAGCAAGTGCTTTAATCTGCTGAGCTATTTGGCCAGCCCAAGAAAAACTTTTAATTAACTCAAAAATAGACTTTTCATGAGATCACCAGAAATAGTAGAGTAGTACTTCTGAAAATATATTATTTATAAAATTGACTAGAGGTTTATAAGAATTCAAAAAGCATTTATGCAAGAGAAATGACTGAACCCTGGTGATGACAGTATAAGTTTTGTGCTATTTTAACTTGTCTGAATCCCAGTGCCTTCTATTAGCCCCACAATCACAGTGAAAACTAACAGTTTGACTACTGCTGGAGGGGTGAGAATGTGGCTGGACCTCTTGCCAAGCTCCATTGTCAAAGAATTTCCATTGTTTAAGCTGCATGATAATTTCCTAGAAAAGACAACTCGAAAAACCTGCTTTTATTTGACCTAATCAGAAGTCCTTCACTGCAGACAGAAGTTTTTCTTGGGAATGTTTGTCAAAAACTGTCGTTATCTATTGCTTAAAGAAGTGATAGAAGGTGGGGAAACAATAACCTAACAAAAGCTTAAATGCAAAAGCTGGGGAAAGAAATATCTGTAAGGGGCTTTTAAAAGCTTTGATATGTTAATAGAGGAGTAGCAAGTCACTGATAGGCCATAAGACGAAAGTATCCCCGAGCTGTGTGCATACCCGAGAGAGATCTGAGAAGGTCCTAAGCTCTCTCCTCTGTCTGATCTTGGTGATCTGCAAAAGCAGTACACGAAGGCTAAGGTAGGTTTCAACTACCGGGATGAGCACTAAAGCTCATCCTTCTTGGATAAGGAAAAGGACAAATGGAAGAAAAAAGGAAGAG
>NW_004524796.1:2835123-2856652 GCF_000260255.1 Octodon degus | reverse complement strand
TTCATTTATTTATTTATTTATTTTTGGCGGAACCGGGGATTGAACTCAGGCCCTTGCATTTGCCAGGGAAGCACTTATTCCAGTGAGCCATCTCCCCAGCCCAAACATCTAAGGTTTTGTTTTGTTTTTTTTTCAGTACCAAGGATTGAACTCAGGACCCTGTGCTTGCCAGGCAGGTGCTTATTTTACTGAGCTATCTCCCCAGCCTCATCTTCTCCTTTTTAATTTCTTGTTTTGTTAACCAATTTTGCATGCTTAATCTGATACTCTACACAACTAATTTGAAGACAATATTATGCAATATAGCAACCATTGTTGAATTCCTATTCCTTTGTTTAGTGAAATTTTGTATCATTTCTAATGTTTTTTTTTCTTTATTACTATTTTTTATTCTCTTTAGAAAAGGAAAAAAGAAAAGAAAAAGAGCTCAACCTTGACAAAGTCCCTTAGCAAAATCTGGAAGACTTAGCAGCCCTAGACACATAAAGACATGTGTGTCTATCACATCTAGGAAAACTATATCTAAACACATTATCAACAAAGTTTTTAAAGATAAAGCCCCATAAAACCAACAACAATAAAATGATTGGTGATATACAGAGACTTAACACTAATTTCTAATTAGAAACCACAGAATATAGGAAGAAATGAGGGGAAATATTTTAAAAGCTGCAAAAAAACAACTGTTGACCAGCGATTTTCTACCTAGAAAAGCTAACCTCCAAAGATAAAGGAAAGTGCTAGGCAGATAGTGCACTAGCATAAACACCTACCCAGCAAATGCAAGGTCTTGAGTTCAATCCTAGTACCAGTGAGTAAATAAACAAGCACATAAACAAAGAAACAAAAAAATATCCTAGAACCTGTCAGGGGCTGGAGAAATAGAGCAGTGGCATAAGTGCCTGCCTGGCAAGTTCAAGGTCCTGAGTTCAATCCCCAATACCAAAAATAAATAAATAAATAAAATAAAAAATTAAATAAAGGAAAACAAAATATTCCTAAGTAAACAAAAGAAGTGAATTTGTTACTGCAAATACATACATACATACATACATACATACATACATAGTGTAAATAAATAGAAAAAGTAACATAAATGTAGAGAAATACCAGAAAAAGTAACATAAATGTAGAGAACAATATGAGTGTGTTTTTTCTTTGTAATTTTGCATCCTAGCTGACTTAAAACAACTGCATAAATCAATAATTGTCCATCTGTTTCAACAGGTATATAACATGTGAAGATTTTGGTATGACAATAAGAGTAGGGGGCAGAGAAAACAGAGCTATATAAAAGCAAAGCTTTTGTTCACAATTACAAGTAAATTTATATAAATCTAAACTAAATTGTTGCAAATTCAGATGCTAATTGTATTCCTCACTAAGAGACTGACTAGACTACACGTAGATGCTCCTTTATCTAATAATGTACTTATGATCCCCATAAAGGATCCTAAAATAAAAAAATCTCAAGATGAAGGATCATAAGTTGGGCAATATCTATATAGTAAAAGAAAGAAGATAATTAAAATAGTGCACTAAAAAAATCACCTACTAAATGTAAAAGAAAGCAGTTATGGAGGAATAAGGAAACCAAAATACATAAGACATGTAGAGGAAAAATGGCAAAATAAAATACACAGATATATTGACTTTTTCAGTAGTTACACTAAATTTAAATAGATTAAACACTAAATAATGAAGATCCATAGAATGTCCAAATTAATTAATAAAAATATTTAATTATATGTCATCTGTAAGTATATTTTCATTAAAAAGTAAAAACATACTTCATATCTAAAGAAACTATAATAAGTGAAAGTAATAGCCTGGACAAAGCTGGAGCAGCTATGCTAATATCAAACAAACATTATTTCTAGTGATAATGAAGACTTATTACAATGATAAAGTTTCAATTAAGAAAATTACATAGGCATAGTCATATATGTACCTGACAACAGAACTTCAAAATACACAGGCCAAAAATTAATAAAGCAGGCTTCATTTGATGCAGAGAATGTACACTGGTACAACCACTGTGAAAATTAGTGTAGAGATTCCTCAAAAACCTAAGACTAGGAGTCCCATTCGTCCCAGCTATGATATATATGTGCATCCATATTTATAGCTGCACAGTTTTTCTCTCTAGCTAAATCTTGGAAACAACCCAAATGACCATCATTTTTATCCAATGATGGATGGATAAAAAAGATGAAGTAGTTTTATACAATGGACTACTATTCAGCTATAAAGAAAGATAAATTCAAAGCTTTTATAGGTAAATGGATGCAACTAAGGGCCATGCTCATAAGCAAAATACATCAGGCACACATGTATAAACATCATAATGTCTCGCTAGTGTAAGAAGCTGAAAGAGTAAATGAAATCTGAAAGATGCAATGAAAGACAAAGTGACTGCTCAAAAGGAAAGAACAATGGGGATGAGGGAAAGATAAAGAAGGGAAAAGATTATACTTTACATATATATATCTATCTATATATAGATAGATATATATTATACATAATTGCACTACTAATTTCTGTTGGTTTCTAAAGTGAGAAGTTAAAGCTTAAAATATTTATTTTGACCACTTTTGCATGCTTATATCTGGTAATCTGAGCAGCTACTTTGAAGACAACAATGTGCAATACAACAACCATTGCTGAATTCCTATCATTTTGTTTTTAGAAATTCTGTGTCATTTCTAATGTTTTATCTAATATTTTTTATTCTCTTTAAAATAAAAAAAATTAAGGTTGAATTCTGAATGAACCTAAAGGAAATGAGAATATAACCCTTGAACTCCACTACTGGATGAAGAATTCTGAATTAGGAGTATAAAATCTACTTAAAATAATTCAGTAGGGCCGGGGAGATGGCTCAGTGAAATAAGCACTTGCCTGGCAAGCGCAAGGGCCTGAGTTCAATCCCCGGTTCCACAAAAAAAAAAAAAAAAAAAATCAGTAAAATATTTAACTAAGTGGCTGTAGAATTCTTCCTAAAATATTACCTTTAATTGAAATTGGTTATTTCAGATGGGAAATAATTCGTGTATGTCATGTATATTTGAGTTTTGCTTTTTTTCACAAAAATTAGATGCAAATATATTTTAATTACTGGCAAAATAAAATGGTGCTTGAGTGCTTGTAAAAGTTATAAGAAGAAAGTATAATATTTGAGATAACTGCAGATGAGAATCGTTAACAGGTTAGCATTTGGTGTAGAAAGAAAGATTTATTCAGCATATGATTGTTTCTTATGTGAATGCAGGTTGCAAAGTTAGAGACCATCCTATTACCAAAAATAAATCATTAAAAATAAACAAGTATTTTACATTCCTTGTATTTTACACATATAGTTATTAGCATCGTGGGACTCTGGAATAAATCACTGTAGGATTTTCTTTCAGGAAATGTGGCACATACTCATCCGAAGACATTCCAGAGACGCCTGGCCCCAGTTCCTGGTGAAGGAAGATTCAATGTAGTAGCAGTGACCGTGGAACGGGATCCACACAGTGGGCTCTGACTCTGGGCACCTGCCTGGCAGCTGTGGTGGTTCCGTGGCAGGGATCTCTGTGAAAAAGAGATATTTGAAATGAAGAAGAATTGGAAGTGTCAATGTGATATAGAATAGTATTTTCACATTACATCAACTAGCATTGTTTTTCAAAACCCTCCAATGTTTCGCATATGAATGTACTATTTTTTATTATGGGGATTTTATTTACTTTACCATTTTAAGTATATCTCATTAGTCTACACAATGAGATAGCAATCACAGTCAGAATGTAAAGCTGTACATCTACTAATACCTAGAAGGATGTTAATAGTTTTTAGAAGTTACCCCAAAATAATTTATAAAGGAGTTTCCTTTCAAACTACTATTTTCCTTTCTGAGACCCCAAGCCCTAAAACTTCTTCATAGCTAATTATGGTGCCTATGACATAACTAAATATTATAACTAGGATTTTTGGACTATGTCCATAATATCTGTTAGTTTCACAGAATTACATGCATACTGACACAATTCCATGAATACAAATGTGCTGTTTCTATTGAAAAGGAACAGAATTTATTGAGTAATGTGTTATAGATTCAGAAGACAACCTCATTACCAACATGCACAAATTTATAAAGAGAAAACAAATTCCAGAAATAAAGAAAAGTTACTATTTCCATTATTTTGACATCTGTCTGTCTATCTATCTATCCATCTTTCTATCTATCTATAAATCTATCTATGTATCTATCTATGTATCTATCTATGTATCTATCTATCTATCTATGTATCTATCTATCTATCTATCTATAAATCTATCTATGTACCTATCTATCTATCTATCTATCTATCTATATCTCCAAGTCAGTCAAAAGAATAGTCATCTAAGATCCATCACTATTTCATAATATTGACAGTGATATGCAGTAACTTATTCAGAAAATTTCAAATCCATCAACTGTTTTCGTGTATCCAATTACCATCTGATCTCTTGCAGAGAAAATAAAAGCTTTCATTGCAATGTGACGTCTTCCAGAAGCCGTTGACGTCCATATAAACACATGCGGACTTCAGCTTGGGCTCGTTCGCTGCCCAGTTATTGTACCTCATCCTCCACTTATCGACCCAAATGTAGTCACTGTTGGTCTGCAAGAATAAAAGGGACTATGAGCAGAGGGCTTCTGCGAGTTTAGAGAGCACCAGGAGAACCACGCTAAGAACCGAGGGTACATTTTAGGACTGCAGCTTTCATACTGAGTCTTAAACATCTGTGACTAAAAAGAACATTAAATCACTTGTACCAACTCAAACTTAGAGGAAAAAAGTCACCCCTTCTTAAAAATGGTTATTTCTTCGAGATCCCTACTAATATATCCTTGGGAGCAATTCTGAAAAAAATAAATAAATAAAAGACTAAGAAAACCTGTCTCTCACCCATGAAATTCTTTGTTTTCAAGTTTTTCAGGGCCAAGGAAAAGTTCGATTTCATAGCAAATAAAATATTTGTATTACTTAAGTTATAATAAGCACTGAGTAATTTTCACTGACTTGTGGACCCCTGCGAGAAAGATCGGTGTTCTCATTGCTCTACAAGAGAAATGGCGCCAGTGGCAGATGACTCAAGTAAGATGGTTTATCTGGACAGATAACACAAGAGCCCAGCCTCTTGAGTCCTAGTTATACATTCTCTCAATTATATAAAGCACGATGTGCTTTTTTTAAAAGGTTGTTTCATTCTATTTGCTTATTTAATTTCTATTAAGTCAAATTTATGATCACATACAAAGTAGTTGATAGCACTAATATTTATCAATAATAGTATTCTAACAATCTAAAATATATTTTTACAGATTATGCTTAAGAACAGGTACATATAGCATTAACCAGACATAACTAAATTTTAAAAAATTCAAATATTTTCTACTTTTTAACTGTATTATTTAATTTACCAAGACAATAACCAAGGGCCAGGGAGATAGCTAAGTAGAATAAGTGTTTGCCTGGCAAGCACAAGGGCCAGAGTTCAATCCCCAGTTCCACAAAAAAATTTTTAAAAAAAATTTTAAATGACAATAACCAAATAGCCAATGACTAAAATTAAAAGGGCGTGCTTAGCTTAAGTTAAAATTCTTTTTGTGTTCTCCCATGTTTAATGAAATAATCCCTGCATAATTGTGAAATGCAGACTACAGAAAAATAATAGTACTGTTGTAGTCATCCATATGGTATTATGGAAAACTATTTAATCTTTTTGACAAGAAGCAAAAGCCTATCTTAAATAATATAGGAGAAATGTGAACACATGCATAAGAAAATGGATAATCAAACAAATCAATTATCAAAAACAGTCAACAGAATAAATAAAAGGTCTTCCTTATGCTTATACCACAGAAGTCATTATAGAACTACTTACTTTTAAATATTCACTTTCATACGTAGGAAACACTAGTTGTATAACATGTAAGTCCCTATCTGCAGCAGGGCATTCGGGGCTCTAGAGAATCTGACAGCAATCTAGTTACCAACTTCGGCCCTTTCCAGTGCTTTTCTCTCTCAGTATTTTTTCCTTCTGCTGCACCATGCAGTTGACGCTACATCTGAAAAGGCTGACTTTCTCAGGGAAGCCCTGTCACATGTCCTCTCATCAGCCCATTGGTCCCTTTTCTCAGTAAAACTCTGTATCCACCTTTCTTTAAAACTTCTGGTATTGTCTCTGGGTTGCCTACTGAAATCTCTATTTCTGTAGCTTGTAAGCTTGCTAGTTCATTAGCTAGATAAAAACACCAAGGAAGGATAAATGGTTTTAAGAGAGATCATAAAAGGTTGGTTTTAGGAATCATTTGCCAACTCTATCACCAGGCAGTTCCGGGCCTCCTCCCTCCCTTCACAGCACGCTCAACCAACCTTCCTTTCTCTGTCATGGAATATAGGGAATGAAGGGCAATAAGGTATCTCTCACATATGGATGGAAGTTCCACAACTTCAGGACCTGTATCCATCTAGAAAAGTCTGTCACAAAAGTAAAAGTCTCCTCATCACCCAGTACCTATGCCTCCAATCTCCTTTCTTGATTCCCTTGCCCTAGTTGTGATCATGACATTGGGAAAAAAACAAAAAAAAAGCAAATCAGTGTTGCAGTTAGGCTCAGAATATAATTTCAATGTTCAAAGAGCAGCCATTCAACTCCTAGGTTGGTTTATGACATATATCACTAGCTTCCTAGACCCCTGAAGCCAATGGACCCTTGAAAAAGACTGGGTGTTCTTCATGTTGGTAGCATTCACATTGCTCAGCGGTTTCTTTCACATAACTGTTCAGCAGAATGAGCGGGAGAATCGTATTCCACCACGACATGCACAGCAAGCTGTTCCCATCATCTTACCAAGTTACTGTTCAGGCCGATCCACACAGGTACATTAAATGACTGCATTTTTAACCATAAAAATGCATTAGTATAGGGATCCAGAATGCTAGCAATAAGGGAAGTGTATTCCTTGCAATATTTCTCTGCTTCATACCATGATAACTTATGTTTCATGAGTGAATAGCTGCTTTCACCATATTTAATAAAGCCATTTGCTGGAATTGTTGTTGGAGAATTAGTCAAGGAAAGATCTGGAAAGAATAGATTGTTTCCATTAGTATTACCAATAATAAAATAACCAGAATAGCAAAAATCCAAATATCAAGTGTTAAAAATGATTTTCATGAACCACGTTATATTTTAAAAACTATGTGTTAGTCAGCATGCCTGACTGCATAATTTTTAATCGGTACTTAGGATAAGGTAGCTATTTGATGAAGATTCTAATCTAAAATATAATTTTTGCAAATTCATTGTTATATAGTAACTGGATAAAAGAAATCTCACAGTTTAATCCTAAAAACTGAAGACTACTTGTTATCTTTTTTAAGGAATCTTTATTCTTTTATCTTTGCCAACTTTCAAGGGCAAGAACACCTTTCCTCTCCATTTGTTTCACTCTATTCATAACTGCACTCCACAGGTCTGTTTCGTTCCCCTGTACATAGTGCCCTTACAAGGCACTGGTATAGGCTAGAATGAAATCACACACACACACACACACACACACACACACACACACACAGAGGCCCTTGGTCCATTTAACCTTGATCTCAGGCTCATTTAATCGATGACCGCCTATGTTCACCTAAGTCTCCTATCGATGGTCCAAACTGGTCCAGGTGCTGGTGCCTCGCTAAGTCACAGCCACTTCGGCTCTCTGTCTTCCCTCCTGAGCATCCCGGCATGCACTCCTAATCACTGCGTTACATCCGTGCCTCAATCTACTTTATTTAGTCAAGTCCAAGGCCAGAGCTTGTTTCTGTGTGCCTTGGCCGGTGCCCTAGAGAAGGGACGAGTGATCGGCCAGTGGACTACATCTGGCCTACTGTCAGCTTGTATACGTGAGTTGCCAATGGCTTTTAAATGGTGGTGGTGGGGGGGGATAATAATGCTTCCTGACACTGTAAATGTTATATGAAATTCAAATTTCTGTCCATAAATGAAGTTTTAAGGAGCACAGCTACATGCATTTGCTTACAGACCCTTTATGACTATGATCAAGACGGCGCTGAATGACACCCACAGATGTTGTGTGCCCCCATAACCTGAAACACTTATCATGGGGCTCTTTTACAGAAAAGTTGCCATGAGCCTAGAGTTCGAAATGTCCTTCTTTGCTTACCAGTTTCTACCTTGTCCAAGTCTCTGTCCTGTTCCAGTTTATACTAATGTTTGCCTTGTTCTAATGCTACAGAAGAGCTTAACTTTCTTTGGTTGTGCCTGGTAGGCAGTAATTTGGTTTGAGAGTCTTCCTCCTGCTGTTGCTGCCATCTTGTGGTGGCCAGAGATCATTAACCCAAGAGGCTGCGACAGGACCTGCCTTACTGAATTCCTGTTTGTGAAGGTCTGTGCTTATCTTTATGCCATCAGAAAACTTGGGGACCATTAAAAGTGACAAATTAGGCTTCAAGTAAAGTTAAAAAAAAAAAGAAAGAAAAAGCAAAACTGTTTCACAGAAGGCCGTACAGGACTAGGAAGCTTAGCTCTACCAATTTTGCTTATTCATACAAGCCTTCATAGAAAATAAGTAGAAGGAAAAAAAAAAAAAAAAAAAAAAAAAGGAAATGCCAAGAGGTTGTTTCTAGGCAGTTGTATCATAGGAAACTGTTTTCTTTTCTTTCTGATTTTATGATATTACCCAGATTCTTAGAAAAAATATATTCTATGTATTATTTAAAATACTGTTTCCTGATGGGGGTGGTGGTGCAAGCCCACAACCCCAGAGGAGGGTTGCAAATTTGAGTCCCATCTGGGCAACCTGGTGATTCAGGAAGACCCTGTCTGAAAATTAAAACAAGACAAGACAAAACAAAGCAAAAATGTTAAAAAGGCCTTGGGATACAGCTCTGTCCAAAAGTTCTAGGTTCAATCTCCAGAACCACAAAATGAGCAATGTCTCTACCATATATAATATACATGTTTTAACATTATCTCTATATTTTTTGAAAAGTGCAGAAAACCAAAATGAAGGAACTAAAGTCACCCTTCATCCCCCTACTTGAACACATTGCTATTTGGATGCACTTAAAGGGCAACTGAGTAACTCTGGGCTCCCTTTGGTAGCACATATACTGAAAGGGAACTGGGGCCAAGGGACAGCTCAGTGGCATAAGCACTTGCCTGGCAAGCACAAGGTTCTGAGTTCAGTCCCTGGTGCTGCAAAATAAATAAATAGGAATTGACAGTGGGGTATTTTTGATAATTTATAGTTTCTAAAACTTTATATATACTGCCTTTTTTCACTTTAAAAATGTGACTCTTTCCTTATGTCATTAAAATATTTCCAGTATTATTTAGCATCCTCAAAGATTATATCATATACGTTTAGAAGAAAAAGAATTTTTTAAGTAAGCATGTATGTCACCACATTCCTGGAGCCATCCTTCCCTCCCTGCCCCATATAACATGGCATTACTGGGAGCTCAGGAGTCAGTGCGCAGGGCCACCGTACCCTCTCCCTAGCTCAGATGCCCAAAATCTCTGGTTGCTCAAGTCTTTTCTATGAAACAGCACTGAACCTAATCTAAATATTATACAGTAGATACATCTATTAAAACCATGGCACCCTACCTACTAATACGTATAAGTTTTAATGTTTTTATGTATCAGCTAAAAAATTTAATAAAAATTTAACATTGAGTAAAAATGGGACAGTTCTTGTGTATAACCTACAAGCATCCTCCTGTATATTTTAAATCATCTCTAGATTACTTTAAGACCTACCACAATGTAAATGACATATAAATAGTAATTACACTGTCTTTATTTGGGGGGGGCGGTGCCAGGGATTGAACTCAGGACCCTGTGCTTGCCAGGCAAGTGCTTATTCTACCAAGCTATCTCCGTGGGCCCTACACTGTCTTGATTACAGAACGGTGACAAAAGTAGTCTATATATATTTAGTACAAATACAGATGCAGGAGTTTTTTCCTAAGTATTTTCAATCTGTAGCTGGTTGAACCCAGGGAGCTAGAGCAGGCAATACAGAGAGCATACTGCATGAAGAGAGAGCGGCAAGGCTGGACAGCATCTGGGTGAGGGAGGTGAGTTGTGCTTTTCAAACTCCAAAAGAGATCTTCAGCAATTTGCAGTTACTGACATGGGTTCACCTCAGGCCCCTGACTCTCCGGAAAGTGTTGAGAACTCCATTAGATCAGAGAGGGCAAGTGCCTTCTCATCCTCTCGTCCTCTGAGAACTACATTCAGGGAATGCCTCAGCCACTCTCTACCCACAGCTCTAATCCTTCTTTTTAAATATCCAGCGCTTTTGTGTAGCTGGACATCACTGTTCTACTTGGACTTGAAACTCAGACTATGGAACTATAACACTGATCCACAGTAAATATCCCTGTTCTGTTTTATTTTATTTAACCACATTCAAGATTTCTAAGATGTAAAAAGGAACTCAAGTCAGATGTCCATACTGTTGAAGACACAGAATATAAGACAAGCCAGGCAGAGTAACACAGGCCTGAAGTCCCAGCACTCGAGAGACTGAGGCAGGATAATCTCTGTGAGCTTGAAGCCAGCCTGAGCCACACAGTGGGAACTCATCTCAACCCTCCTCTCAAAAAAAAAAAAAAAAAAAAAAAAAAAAAAAAAAAAAAAAACAGAACAAACAACGAGGCATATAGGCAACTCCATGCCAATGGTTCTCAAATTATATGAGCTGAAGCATGGTTATCCTGTTAACACTTAAGTAGGAAAATGTTTCAAATTTCTAACAAAATTAAGTAAATGTTTTAATTGCAAGTTAAATGCAATCCCAACTCAAATTTCTGCAGTACTATGCAGAAGACTCATGAATAAAGTTTAAGAAATATTACTCCTTTTGGCAGTCCGAGGCTCACATGGATTAAAATGAGAATCAAGGAAACGGCCCTCATTTAAAGTCACGTTGAAACCACTTCGTCCAGCCAGGCAGAGCTCGGGTGGTGGGACTTACCTGGCAGAGTCTGGCATATGTAGCCTTTCTTGTTTTCACAGATGTCGTCCATCCACTTCCCAGCATCCCTTGATTTCCCTCCCATAATAACGACACAGTCCGTCTGGGCATTTGTGGATAAAGAAAGACAAACATGAGCTGACTATTATTACTATTAATTCCAGAAAAAGCAAAACTCTTCAGTGTTCCTAACTCTGCAATCTGTCATCCTCGTGCCTTGTGGGTATTCAGCGCAGTTGCCTGCTGCCCACCTGAGCCTGTTCTGCCCACAGATCCATGCATTTCACTCTTGCATCTGAGCAGAAGAAATCTGAGAACCTCTGCTATCAGAAATGTTGCTAAGTGCTCCTAAAACTTAGGAACCAAAGACTCTAGGAGAACACAATTACTCCATCTCTAACTTCATTTATAACACAATTACTACCATTTCAGAGATAACTGTTACAATAGCTAGAAAGTTTTGTAACTTATTTTGGAGGAGATTATACAAGGGATGGAAAAATATTGTACTGTATTCAGCTGTGAATATTTGTATTTCCATGTTTCCGTAAGATAATTTAACAGCCAAAAGTGAACCCAAAAAAGTGACATAAAACCCAGTGTACCAGGGCTTTCATCCATGATTAGATAAAAATTATGATCATTTGTTGGGCTTTTCTAGCTCATCAGTTGTAATAATCATAGCCTATGCTCATAATGTCTGACATGGATCTAAGTGCTGCCCATGTATTAATTCAGTTGAGTTCACATCCATCCCATAACCTAGGTGTCAGGCCTATGTCCATTTTCTGCATGAAGGAAATGAAGCACAGGGAGACAAGGAAGCTCTCAAGGCCACCCAGGCAGTTCAGTGAACACAGCATCAAGCTGCAGGTCCTCATTCTCCAAGCCTACATGCAGGTGCCCTAATTACATCACTTCATGATGGGGATGGCAAGGTGCCCTGGGGACTCCGGAGGACTCCCAGGAAGGGGTCCTAATTGATAAAGGCCCACAAAGGAAAGGGAAAGAGACTATTATCTTGCAGGAATGTGATTCCTCCAGCCTTCATAGCCTATCCTAATGAAGAGAGTGGGGCCAGTGTGCAAAGAGTGCAGAAAGAAAAGATGGAAAGAACCTGTATTCTGGATGCTGGCGAGCCATGTACTGCAAGCTATGAATGATATGGCATATACCTTTCATATTTTGACATTAGTTTTAAAGTACAATATATTTATTGGGAGAAAAAGCTTGTGTTTAGGAGAGAGAGAGGAGAGCCAAGTGGATGGTCCCTAACATTTCTGGAAGATGGCTCAGTAGAATAAGTACTTTCCTGGCAAGCGCAAGGGTCTGAGTTCAATCACCGGTTCCAGAAAAAAAAAAATCTAAAATAAGAGGTTCATATCATAATCAGTAGCATGACAGAATATAATTGGTAGATTCTTTTTTAGGGGCACATGCCAAGGTAGTGAGTTTTTCCATCAATGGCATCTTAACTGTGGTGAAATATTGACATTTTAGCTGGACGTTTTGTCATGAAGCTAGTAAACATTCCCTGCTGTTCAAACCGGCTGAATTGTGCTTTTTTTGTACCTATGGCTTCATCAGTCTCTACCTGCTCGTCCTTCCACAAAGCCGAACTACAGCAGCCACTTAAGCACAGAGAGATGGAGCTAGCAGCCTCTGGGCTCTGACGGAACTCTACAGGACGCGGGCTTCCCATCATTGAAATTTTACCTGTACGTTCCGCCTTCCATTTCCTCCTCCCTTTGAGGCTACTCTGGGTCTATTTCTTTCTGTGAGTCCATAAAATACACTTTGACAAATTTAAAAGAACAGTAATCTTGTAATAACAAAGTGTACACTGATGAATTTGATTTATATTAAGTAATTCATTTCTCACCCATTTCTCTTTAAGCAAACCCTGTCACTCCACTTTAACTTCAGTAAACTTTTAGCCCTAATTTATGCAAAGAGGATCAAAAAATTTCTTCATAGAAAAACATTTGCCCATCATCAAAATATATCCACCCTGCATATAGGTATCAAGCTGTCATAATAATTGATTCTGATCAGATCATTTTTGTATTTAAGCCTATTTTTTCTTCTACCTGATAAAATGAAAACTCTCCCAAAGAGTACCTCTATATATCTGTAAATTCCACTATCAAAGCTTACTTCTATGTTGTATGTTACCTGTTACTGTCATTGTTTCTGATTTTTATTCTTGCTTTTGTCTTTTACTTTTCAAAATGAAATAATAAAATTAAATTTAATTTTTAAAAAAGCTCCCTTAGTTCTACTTCTTTTATACAGGAAACCCTCTCCTGTCGTGTTCAAAGCCCTTTATTCCTACTCAAACATACCTTATACTCTCCTGCTGAAGACTCCGCTAGCTTGGTTCATCGAGCACAACCTTCCTCACCACTTGCCTATTTCCTCTGATGATTATGTTTTAAGTTTCTCTTGAGTAGTACTGGAAGTCGATTCTTTTTTATATTCCACCTCTATCGTGTCATGCACTGACAGGGTCTTGCACAAAGAGCCCCAGAGATGACATCAGCTGGTTAAATGACTGCACACCACAATGAGTCCCCTCTCTAATTAGTACTTTCTGGTTGCTCCCATTTTATATACTTCCATGTCTTTGCTGCCTCTTTCCTCAGATAAGGAGAATTTTTATGACCATGTTTTGTACTCTGGGTGACTATCTTAGACATAACAATGTGTAATGTAGTAACTACTGTTAATCTTTTATTATTTTGCTATAAAATTTTGTTTTATTTTTTCCAAAGAATAAAAAAGAGACTTACATCCCGATTTATGCATAAGCTTTCTAAAGATAAAAACAAAACCTTGCCTTGTTCCCAGGATTTTCACAATCCTCAGTAGGATGTTAGACACCACAAGGTGACTGTTCAATCACTTAAGTACAAAAGTAGTAAAATAAAGACCATCCCTTAGGCTAATGTACAAAACACTTAGCACAGTCTGTGGCACATAACAGGCCCACTATAAATATGATCTTCTTATGCTAATGATGATGTGGATGGCAACTGTACGAGGTGTGGCACGACACAGCAGTAGCTGGCTGACCTGCAATCCTGCAACAGCTACAGTGGATAAGGGGCAGTCAGTTCAAAAACATTGATAACCCTGGGTTCGTGGGTTTTTCTTGATTACTAATCAGGCTTAGTAGGGAGCTGGGTCTTGCTACTGCTTACTATCCCCAGCCCCCCAAAACAAAGCACTCAACAAAATGTACAGCCCTTCTCTCAAAGTTGGCTTCATATAACACAGGTCAACCTGCAAGAAAAAGTCACACCGAAGAATACACTGATACATTAGTCATAAGGGATCACTCAAAAATCAGATGACCCCATGCAAGCTAGTAGTGTATAGAGAGGCAATTTGAAAGTGATATTTACATCTTCATAAGAAAGGCTGCTTCTTCTTCCACCAGGGAAACCCTTCCCCCAGTTTGTATACCGAACTCCTCGCCCATCTGTCCAGAGGAACTTGTGTTCTGAATTGACATCGTTCAGCCCAATCCAGACATTAGAGGTGGAATCCTTCATATGGGAGTTAAGAAACGCTAGAAGAAAATTTCACAAAATGGGTTTAAATTAGGGGGTTCATATTCAACATAGAGAAGATATTATAAAATGTATTAACTTCAAAATACTGAGTACGGGATGTAGGCTTTTATCATTAAAGGACCTTACCATGAAAACATTGTCGCATCATGATAGCTATTCAGCTTTGGACATGGAAGTTTCCTACAATGGAAGTTTAGGTTTTATCTAGGACACTACAGATGGGGGTACAAGCTGCACCCTGCTCAAGGGGTACCAGGACAGGGGGAGGGAGAGAAAGGAGGTCGAAGTCCATCTGGTGCCCTCTGTGATATGCACCCCAAACTAGCCATGCCTGCCTACAAGTCTGCAGAAAGAAGCACATTTTCCTATTGCATAAAAGCTTACCCTATGACTTAGCAGCTGTCCTCATTCTGTAAATCAAATAATCTGATTATAATAATTAGGGAAGAGAGGCCTCTCTTAACACAGCAAAGTTGTGAAAATCAAAACAAGAGGCACCAGGCTCTCAAATGATTACTATCTCAGATTCCCAATCTAAAAGAGCTGCCCAAGTGGGATTCCTCCTGGGCTGGCAACACTGAGGATCAGCGAGCATCTGTGGATGTGGCTGGACCTAGGCGCCGTCCTGACGCTAAGGCGATCTCCCCACAGGGTGAAGGGCTCCAGAGAAATTTAGAGTATATAGAATACAGCCTTTTGCTGTTTTTAAAATTTAATTCAATTTATTTTTTAACCAATTCTATTGCAAATGATGATGGTGGCAAATATTCAGAGGCTATGAAAGGCTTAGCTCCACTCAGCTTACACTCCTTTCTCTTAGCTCATCCCTGTGGTGTCTCCAGGGTTCAGCTTCTAGCAACTGTGCCCAAGCCACACGCTCCAAGGTGCCTCAGCACCTGCTCAGTGGAACAGCAGTTTCCAAATCTGTATGCTTCAAGCAAGGAATGTCAATAGCATGAAATGCATTTGGGGCTACTTATGGGAGATGCAAATTAGATAAAGCTGTTTTTCCATAAGCAATTCCACAGAGCAATCATGGCTAATACTTATTCTTTTGGGGGGAGATTAGAGGTAGCAAACACCTCATTTAATGATTAACTTTTTTAAATTAAACACGAGAAACAAAACAATAACAAAAAGATATTTTGCCCAAAATTTTTCAGAGAAATCAGGTCAGGGGTAGATATTTACTTTGTCCTTAAATAAAATGGTAACTTATGCCTTATCCTTAACTGAAAATAAAATGTGGGGAAGCTTTACCTGCCAATAGCCAGCACTGACTTTTTTATTTTACTGCCAACAGCCACAATAAGAATTCAGCAACGTGTGCATGTGGTGCCAGGAATAATGTTATTTTATCTGAAAATTGTTTCCTTCTGCACATCTGTACTACTCAGGTTCTAATTTTCTTCTACCAGGAATCAGCACTTTGTGGTTAAGAGAGGAAATCAATGACTGTGTTTCTCTGCTGGGTAGCTAAGCCCCAGAAATGTGGCAGCCAACCAGAGAAATGTGAACATTACACTTCTGCCTTGTGTGCTGTGGTTGACCCTTTTCTTTCAGTGTGTGGCAAGTTGTTGAACCTGTCAAAGGTTCTCAGTGAAAACTTGGTTGGTTTGTCATACAAAGCATCCTAGACATGGCAGCAGTTATAAACAGTGAGGAGAGCGTTCAGAAAATGGTTAGTCTCTTTCTTATTCTTTTTGGCATCTATCATTTTGGGTTCTGAGTACAGGATTTTGGAGGTCAGAGCATCTTGGAACAAAAGAGAATATGCAGTTTATATTTCTTCTACAGTGTTCTCATGAATTTATACACACGATGGCCATCTGATGAGCACCTTTTCTACACCACGCACCAGCCACCCACAGCTCTCCAGTGCCCACCTGCACACCTCTTGCTCAAGCATTTTCACAATTCCTTCCTTACCTCCCTCACCAAGCAGCTCACTGATCACTTTCAGCTATTGGGATGACCCCTCACATTGAACCTAAACCTATTATTTCTCTGTAACTGCCTTTCAGCAGGCTTCCTTCTGGGACCACACATGAACGTCTTCCCCAAGTTCACCTCCTCTCTTTGCCAAACTATTTAAGAGGAGGGTCTTTCACCTGTAATTTACTTGTAGTGTTTTCCTCATCCCTCATCAGTTCACTCTGAATGACTTGCAGCTAGCCACAAATGCAAACTTAAGGACAAATTTAACATAATATCTACTTCCCCAAACATGGCCCCAAGAGACTGCAGAAGTTGTTTGTGCCCTTCTTTTGACAATAAATACTTCGAATTTTCACAACCTGCTATGTGAACATGGGAGGTTTTTCTCATTAGTGTTCTTCATAGGTCTGGCTTATCCTTATGTTTTATTAAAAATATTCTTCTAAATTTGATTATTTATCTGTTTTATTGTATCACCAATTGTATGACCAGGTGACTAAAAATAAATAAATATGAATTCAGAAATTTTTCATTTCTTTCTCACCACTACTCTTCTTTGATTTGCTGGAAATAACCAAATGGGAGCTGGTTAGACTTAGAGTTAATCCCCACGCCCACCTGTTGGGGGCAAATTTCCTGACTCAGGTCTCTACAAACACCATTTCCTCTGTCAGGAAACAGGGTAACATTTCCTGCTTTGTAGAGTTGCAAAGAAAATGGTAAAGAATTCTACAGTCAGAGCCCAGCAAATCGTGTCTATGATTCGGCAAAATCTTTTTTAGTAAGTGATAGTTTTTTATTTACCCTAAAAAAGCGCTCAGAGTGGGCAAAGTCCTACCGTTTCATGGGCAAGCATACACATTTCAGTTCATCACTGCTTGGCGGGCGGACGCCCACGTACCTTGCTCCTTCTCACTGAGTATGGAGACCAGGTTCCCTTTAAATCCTATGCAGGCTTTTCGCGCCTCTTGCCAACTTTTTAGCTCTTCTTCAACAAATCCAAAGATTTTGTAACACTGAGATGGAATTAGAAAGCAGGGGTTAACTAAAACTGAGAAAGCTGACTTTAAATAAGTTGAAATTATTCCAGATGCTTGTAAGTACATATGAATTTTCTCATGACCAAATAACAACCTTAGAAATGAAGTTAGCTTTATGACTCACAGACTTTCTCTGCTAAGTTTTGTTCTCTCTCAAGATAAAGATTACAACTACTTGGATAATATCGCAAATACTCTTTTAATCTCCAGTGAAAGTTTATCATTGGAATCTCCATTTACTCTTTCCAAAAAGTCCCTAAAATGTTGAGGTGGTCAGCAGTTAACTTTGACCTGAAAGAATTGCTGTTACACTCCACACTGGTCAATGCCAAAACTAGGACTACTTCTCCTGGTCCAGTACCTTGTTGTTGTAAAACTTCCAACCATCCTTACAGCCACCTGGGCTTGCGGGTGTGACAGGTGCTACTTGGGTGGTATTAATGCTGCTGTTGTGCCGCTGGCAAATGAAGGGATTTGGGTAACCACAGTTGATGTCATTCCACAACCCTGGCAAAGAGCAAAAGAGTTAAATCTCGCTTATATGACTGTGCTTAAAAACTCTGTAAACTATGCATTTGGATTGAATAAGGATACTCCCATAAGTTCAGAATAAAGTCAAACTTTATTTTTTGCACAAGTGACTAGATAAATCCATACTATTTCTTTTTCTTTCTTTCTTTCTTTTTTCTTTTTTCTTTTTTTTTAGGGAAGGGTCTACAGGGTGTTCAGGGTCTCACTACTAGATCAGACTCGTAGTGATCTGCCTGTTCACAGCCTCCCAAGAGCTGGGATTACAGGCATGTGCCGCCACATCCAGTCTCAATTACCATCTCAGCATGCCAGCAAGGCACATGCTATTTCTTCTAAACTGATAATAGTTTAACTCTACAGAGAGATTTCTATGAACTAAGCATGTGTTTTCTCTTTTGAAAAATTATCTAGTTAGTACTGGAGAGTAAGAATAATATAGTATCTAAGCACTCTGCTTAGTGTTAGGTGTATTATCCCATTTAATCTACTCAACTACAGATCAGTTACATCATTATTCAATTTTATAGCCTAATAAGAAACTGGAGAGAGAGAGATAAAAGTGATGATAAAGATATTCTAGATATTTTTCTCAAGCACATGAAAAAGTGTTTTATAACTTGGGAAAAGCTAAGAATACTACATCTTTTATTCAGTTAATGGTAAGCACCTTTAAAAAGTGACCAGGGAGCCTGGGAGATAGCTCAGCTGGCTGGTAAACACAAGGTCCTAAGTGTGATCCCTGATATTCCTCCAAAGGAAAAAAAATGAGAGAGAGCAAGAGAGAGAAACTGAACAGCTATGCTGCTAAAATTAGAATTAACGCCTTATAAATGCACAACTTACTACTTTTTGTCTAGCGCTTTAGGAAATGAAACATCACATCACAAAGCACATTCAAGAAGAGTTATGTGTTATTTACCTGAATCTGTATACAAAGTTACACAATTTTCATCCTCATTTGCAAAATTGGGTTCACCTGGGGCCCAAGACACATAATCCACTTTGCTTCCATCCATCCAACTGGAAAAGAAAAGGCAAGAATTTTACAACATTCCAGTCATTAAAAAGAATTGGCTGCAACCTAAACATGGGAAACAAAGTCAAGATGGTGAACACACAGGACACTAAGCACACAGAAGAGGGAGCCTAGAGTGACTGACAGGCAAACCTCAAATGCCTGTCCCCTGGGTGCATCCTGGGGCTTTGCACTTCCAAGTAACAACTCAGACACCCTTGGGTCCAGCTTACAAATAACTCCAAATCACACTGAGTCTTGAAAGATGTGACTTGTCTTTGTTTTCAGATACCATCAGCCATCAGCCACTGTCAGAGAGAGATGAATAACGGCTACTGTCGGCTTTCTGTTTGCTCCCTGGAAGGAACTGCCTTTAGTCCTGAAGTAGAAGAAATGGAGATCCCAGTGGCTCTGGAAGTGGACTGGAAGCCAAAATCCTCCCATGGTCCTCTTAGGTATGGTCCCCACATGACCAAACCACCACAGAGAGGCAGAGAATACAGGGTTTCTCAATGGGCCTGTTCTCCAACTCCTGTGTTGATTCTGGTTTGTTCTAAGGTAGGCGGGCCAATGCTCACTGTCGTAAGTTATAGAAATTCAAAGACTGGGAGAGCTGAAAGGAAAAGCGATCATCAAATTTGACTCTCTCATTTTAGAAAGGATAAAACAGCTTCCTATCCAAAGGAAAATCAAATGTTCCTATTCTTTAGAAATAAGGAGCTTGAATTAGGTCTCCATTGCTCAAAGATGGCCATAAAAGTCCCATGGAATGTATGTGGCTAAGATACTATGCATGAGATACAAGGGGCTCTCTGCTCCTCGCATTCAGGACAACATCTGCCTTAATAAATGAGGACAGAAACCTCAAAAATGTACTATCATCTTTCCTTGCTGTTTCTGGCCCCCATTTTTAACAGAAACCAAAATAATCACTCTTTTGAACAAAAGCATACTTGACACCAGTGCTGTCGAGCACTGAGTGAGGCAACAGGAAAGGGCACTTTGGTTCGAGTACTGATGCTCATCTAAACCAGATCATCTTTTTCACTTTCTATTTTATTTATTTATTTATTTATTTATTTATTTATTTATTTATTTGGTACAGGGTCTCACTAACCAGGTCAGACTCGCAGTGATCCCCGTCTCAGCCTCTCCAGCACTGGTATTCCAGTCATGTGCCACCATGCCCTGTCTCAGTGGGGTTCCGGGCCCTGAACAGCATGCTGCACCAGGGATTGAACTGTGCTTCTTGCACTTGCCAAGTAGACTCTTAGAGTGCCAAGCTATCTCCCCAGCCCCAGATCATAATTTTTAAAATAAATTCAAGATGCTTATCTCTCTAATACATCTTCTTTAACAATTTACTGATAAGCAAGGATATCCTAAAACAAAGACAGGTGATGTTTTGCAAAACCCAATATTGAATTGTTTAAGAATTAGTAACCTTGCTGGTCTCTTTTTTAGTATCTTCCTGAGAGAATTAAAAGCATCGTACCACAGCAATATACACACACCCACGTTTATGGTGGCACCATTCGGGTTAGCTAAGTCTTGGCAACAGATGCCCATCATACCCAAATGCCCATCAACCGATGAATAAAGAAGATGTGGAGTTTTTTATATACTGGAGTAGTACTCTATCATAAAGAAGGACAAGTGCAGACACCCTCTCCACGCTTCCTCATCCAACTCTGCGGCTGACCAGCATAATCCAATCTTGAATATGTATGGATTATACATGTATACATCTATAAACAGATATGTACTTTCACATACATAAAAAAGGACAAACGAGCCATTTCTAGCTACAGGGATGCACCTTGAGACCAAGATACACGTGTATAGTACTTCTTTGTTTCTCAGATGTGAGAAACTGAAAGCTGTAAATAAGGATCAAAATGTATGACAGAGATCGTGAGTAGGAAAATGTTCAAATGTGTTATGGTTTGTGTCTAGGTGTCCCCCCAAAGCCTCCTGTAGTCTTGGGGTGGCCTCTGGAGTTTGTGATTGATTACTGTGGGTGTGGATGCTGCATCTGCCCTGGGGCAGGTAATTTGCATTTTAATGTAAGGAGGGAAGAGAAGTTAGCTGCTTGAGCTGCTGCTACTCCCTTTGCACTCTTGCTCTTTGCTGCCACCATGAAAGCTGCCCTCTGCCTTGTGCCGCTCTACCTTGGAGCCAGCTGAGTATGGACTGAAACTATTTGTGCCAGCAATGAGAGAAGAGTAACTAAGATAAAATGAGAAGGGGAACTAGAGAGAGGGGGATGGGGAAAGAAAGGAGGGCAAAGAAAAAATATGGAAAAGAAGGAAAAATAGAAAGCTTTTGTAAATAAGGAGTAGAAGAGGGGTTGAAGGGATTGTAGGGGAATAGGAGAAAAAAAAAAAAAAAA
>NW_004524796.1:2816696-2834988 GCF_000260255.1 Octodon degus | reverse complement strand
TTTTTTTTTTTTTTTGAGATGCTTTTCAGGTTGAGAATGCTGTCTACAGCTATACCACTCTGAATACACCCGATTTCATAAGCTAAGCAGGGGCAAGCCTGGTCAGTACTTGCATAGGAGACTGAGAATGTTGCACAAATTTTAAAATGTGTTCCCCAAAGCAAATGCCTTGAAGTTACTGTGTGATCAGATCAGTTTGTCCTGAGCAAAGGAGTTTTGGGTTGATTTACTTACGTAAACGTCTTATCCAAGCTGATGGACAAACCAATAAAATATGCTGATGCTGATGGTGTACCCTTTCTGTTTACCTAGAACATGAAATTTCAAATAGTTTTATTTATAACTGTATAATAAGCAAATTCTTAAACAAAATCTATGCATTAATGAGACTACCTATTTGCAAAGTTTTCTAAGAATGAATGCATGCAGAAATGTATATACTAAGTTATGTTCTTCCTAGAAATAAAAAGATGCACATAATTTAACAACATACATTTATAAGGCAAACACCTTGGGTCATTCTCTATAATATCAAATGCTTATAATGAGTATTGGAGACACCTTTTTCAAAAAGAAAGTAGCTAGTGAGGATTGTGCATCAAAGGAAAAAATTTTACCTATAAGGATTTGATATGTAATACAGGTTTGAAATATGTAAAATACTACACAAATATATCTTAGGATACATTCTAAGAATTTCAAAGCAAGGCCACAAAGATGATATGTTAGGCCATACAATCATATCATTATAATTAAATGTATTTTTCTCCTTCTGTAATGATGAACTTATTTTTTGCTGTACCCCTTTCTACTTGTCTGGCAAACAAAAAGTACACTATAAAGATTTTTAATCAATAAAATACTTGGCCAAGCACCCTTTGAAGAAATAAATCAGACCTTCCATAATAAATGACAATTCTGGAATAACCAAGAAAGATTTTTATATGAATAATCATACAATACTATGTATCAGCCAATGATTTGATCCAACAAAGCAGGTATTTTAATTAATAATGAAGCTGTCTGATATACAAAGGGTCTTTGATTGATATATAACAATTAGTTAAGAATTGTAACTTTTGCACAACATATTAATAAACTCAAAGCTATCAAATATGGATCCTTCCAAAGCCCAGACTATTCTGCCCTGAACAGCCAAACCATAAGGAATCTTTGCCACAATGGCCTCTCTTTCAGGCATGCACAGCAGTAACTGACCTCAGGAGCCTCAACTTCAGCACATAGCTTGAAATGTCATGGGTTGCCACCTGCAGGCATTAACTATATTTATAACATGTCACTATCCCATTCTTAGCTACATTCTTACATATTTCCATAGAAACTTCTTTTCACTTTCACTTTTAACAGTAACCAGATCACCAAAATTCCTCTGGCAAAATGCTCGAGCGTTTTCCATACTTTCCTTCTCTTTGCTAAAATAATACTGGTACTCTTTGTAAACAACCCACCCATCTTCAGTGACTGGCGGATCTGAAAACATAATGAGAAAAAGTGATGAGTGTTATTTACATTAAAAAAGAAAAATCAGGTATGGACAGAGGAGCTGTGTGAAAGATGAGGGACCAGAGTTAAGAAAACGTCTACGCCAAGTAAGATAGCAGGCCAAGTATCTACCTTCCACAATTCCGTTAAAGCCAGCCACCTTCTTTTTCCAATCAAGTTCCACAGGTCCACATTGGGTAAAAGAGTTCTTAGTATTACTCTAATTAACTGAATAGCCCAGCTGGAAAGATTTACACATGTGTACACAGGATGTCCCAGGTCCTCTAGGTCCTACCAGTGAGAGCTATGGGTAACTGGATTTCTTCCCTGTCTAACAGATGGATTGGGCATGTTAGAACAGAACTGGAGACCAATGAATTCACATACCAGGATGTCAAGGCTTCTTCCAAATCGTGGCATTCTAGGTTTCTATGCTGTGGAAGACTAAGAACTGCTGAAGATACTAATTCTAACCCATGTCACCTGTGAATACTATCTTATAGTGAAGGCAACGTTATAGATAAAACTAAATTAAGGATCTTTTTTTTTTTTTTTCCAGAACTGGAGATTGAATTCAGGCCCTTACGCTTGCCAAGGAAGTGCTTATTCCACTGACCTTGAGAAGCAGGGGACACCCTGGACTCCCTGGATGAGCCCTGAGTATTACTCCAGTGTCCTTATGGCGGGCCACAAAGGCAATGTGACAACTGAAGCAAGATGCTGTATTGCTGGTTTTAAAGATGGAGGGAAGAAGCACAAACTACCTTTTCGATTTGGGTGCTCTAGAAACTAGTAAAAATAACGAAAGAGATTTGCCTCAGAATCTCTGGAAGGAGCATGGATATGCTGACATTTGGATTTTGGCCCAATGAGAGTGATTTCAGATTTACGACTTCTAGAACTGCAAGGGAATAAATGTGTATTCTGTAGGCCACCCTATTGCAGTGGGATTGGTTACTGCAGCCACTGGCCATCTGTTAAGAGGATCCCTGGCCCTTGAATTTGATTCATAGACCCATGGGATGTTGTATTAATAGGTCTTCTGTTGGTGTATTTGTGTGCATGTCAGGGAGGGATACTTCTCTCTGGAGAGGACAATCCAATCTTCCACAAGATTCTCAAAGTACTAGAAACTTCTACCTTCCTACAATTTTTACGAACATAGAAAAGCTGGGAGAAACAATTCACATAGCTATCAGAAAATAGAGAAAAACCTACTTTCTTGTGGAGCTGGTGTTGGCTCTGGATTTGGTGTTTGCCCTGTAAAGAAAAAGAAAATTAGTTATAAACACCCTCCAATCCTTATATTTTCATGGATCAAAACTGCTAAAAATCCTTACCATCCACCTCCGAACACACACAGACTCATTTTCACTTACATCGTGGGGAGTGGAATAAAGGAAAAGGAATTAGAAATTAATATTTAAACAAATTATGGAAATAATGGCCTGCAGAAATTGGAAGACAGTTTGTAGGCACCAGTCGTATCATATAAAGCAAAGAAAAGGGATATGAGTTCTAGAGTCAGGAAGTTTGCCTGCAAATTCAAAGCTTGATTTAAGTTGTTTAGCCTTCATTTTCTTAATTACAAAAAGGAATGAGGGAGCCAGGAAAATAGCTCAGTAGAATAAGAGCTTGCCTGGCAAGCACAAGGTCCTGAGTTCAATCCTGGGTACCACAAAAAAAAAAAAAAGGAATGAGTAAAATGTGTAAATAGGGTAAAATACAGCATGTGAGTTATGAGTATGTGGTGGGTGCTCAATAAAGATAAGCTTTCCACAGAACAGAGGATGCAGGAATGATTCCAGGAATATTTAGCCATTTGATCTTTGTCAAAGGAGCCAAACACATAAGATAGCCTCTTTGATACATGGTTCTAGGAATACTGGCTATCCACATGTAAAAGATTAAACCTAATCCCATATTATTTAACATGTACTAAAATAAAATCAAAATAGATTTAAAAAATCTAAACATTAATACAAATAATCTACTGGAAGATACTCTTGTAAATATAGGGATGGGCAAAGACTTTCTGAATGAACCTCAACTGCAAAAACAAAATAACATATATAATAGTATCAAGAATCAACAAATGGGTTCACATCAAATCAACACAGCAAAGAAAACAGCCAAAAAGAGTAAAGAAACATGGAAAAATATTTCTAGTATCTACTCCTTGGACAGAGGACTAATATCAAGAATATATGAAGATTCCAAAGCAATGAGATACCTCCAAATAAAAGAGCCAATGAAAAATGAACAACTGAAATGAACAAATGCTTCTTGGAATATGAAGTATAAATGGTCAACGCATTCAAAATATTCAAACTCTCTGGCCATTAGAGAAACACAAATTTAAAAAATATAGATACAATCTTACTTCCTCCCAAATAGTAATCATCAAGAAATGAAGTAATAGCCCTTCTATATTTTTGGTGGGAATGTAAGCTAGTGCAACCACTATTGAAACCAGTATGGAGATAGCTCAGAATACTAAAAATAAAAGTTTCATTCAACCTAGTTATTCCCCTTGCAAGGTATATTTCTGAAATAGTTAAAGACTTCGTATTACAGTGATCCATGTGTACCCCTATTTATAGCAACACAACTCATAATAGCTAAATCTTGGAACCATATTATGTGTCCACAAACAGATGTGGTATTTATTTTAAAATGTGGTATTTATACACAATACAATTCTACAGGGATAAGGAAATATACATTGGAGTCATCTATAGAAAAATGGATACCATAATATTAAATGCAATAAACCAGGCACATAAACTTAAATATACCATGCTTTCACTTAAATAATAATCACAAATTAAACAGTGAAATAAAAGACAGAAAACAGGAAACAAGGAGCGAGATCTTTGACAAATGGGAATAGGCCCCAGATCTGGATGGAGAAGGGAAGAAGGAGGGAAGAGATCACGAAAAGAATCACACCGTGTGATGCCCATGCACCAGCTCCGCACGAAGGAGCTAATTACCATGCCTGCAAACATGGACCAACACAAGTGAAAATTTTAGAAAGTTACTAGTTTTCCAGACAGAAATTTTATAATTAGCTGTGAATTTGCTTATAATTTCATTATCTGAAACTATTTCATATGTACTACTTGTTTAGATAACACAAACACATTTTCTTCAAAGAATCTTACTAAATACATGATTTCATAAAATTTTAGTAAGATAATTTTCTTTCCAAGTGGTTAATATGTCTAGATGGTGTTGGACTCTGATGAAAAGACTCGTAGCGCAAAGCTACAGAAAGGTCAGTACTAGTCATTGGTAGCTGCGAGATCTTTTTGAAAACCTTGGCTCATTGGAGAAAGCATAAGGAAAGCAGGAAGGAAAATATGGAGGAAGAAGAAAAATATTCAGACGGCGGGAGAGCAGGGCAGTGCCTCCAGCAGTGGAGCTGATGGTGCAGGCAGTTCCCCAACAGCACAGGGCAAGGCAGATCCCTTTATCTACTTGAAGTGGAGAAAGTTGTTGTTCCCTAATTTTTTTGTCCAAGAATAGGTTTGTCAGAAATTATTGACCTGAGTCCCCCACAGCTCAACATCAGGTCAATAATTTCTGACATTGCCAGTTAAACAGAAGACCCAATGCTATTATGGGCTACTGGACTCTTTTAGAATATTTTGCTGAGTTTACACACCTATAATATTCAATAACGGAACTTAGAAAAAATGGGGTATACCGATGAATGTCTATTTTGTATCTGTGTATTCAAAGTGGTTGGGATAGATATATAGTTGCATTTTCTTAATGAATAGAATGATTTGTTCTAATGGTGTTTGTAAATAGGATCTCAAGTCCGCATCTTGTACAGCAATTAACCAGTAAGAAGAATATATGCAGTGTGTTATTTGTTGAATCTGTACTTCCGATTTGATTTGAAACTGTCTCATTGCTATCTGTTTATCAATAAAATTTTGGGAAAAAAATGAAAAAAAAAAGAATAGGTTTGTTTGTTTGCTTGCTTTGCATAACCTAAGGGCCTGGATTCTCTAACCCTGAAGCCTGACTTGGCTATGTGGAACTTTCATAACAGGGTGAGTCTGAAGGCAAAAGGAACCTTGAGATAGTGTTCATTCATAGCATTGAACACTTTGGAAATCAATACTTCAAACAGTCAGATTTGGAGAAAAGTTTACCTAGATAGTAATTAATACTGAAGTCCAGCAGGGAAGATTTCCAAAAAAGATACTGCATTGACTTTCCCTATTCTGCTTCACAGTGCAGGACAAGCCCCTCCCATCCAATCCTGCCACGGCAGATCCTGGGCCAGCAGCGCAGCTGCTCATTGGGACAGCTCTAGTGGATGTGACTCTTGTCCAGAACTCCGGGGTGGCCTTTTGATCTTCTGTTCCTTTGGAACATTTATCTGTGCTTAGTGACTTCCCTTTTATCCTGTGAAGTGACAACCCCTGACTGCTCCTTTATTCTGTTATTTTACTTGTTTCAAATAATAAAAGGAAAATACTGGGGTGTCAGGATGGTTTTCCAATCTGACAGGAAGAGGAAGGCAAGTGACCCCCACCTTTTTGTATTTGACAAATCCAGTTGTTCAGATGCTCACAGTTGATGTCATTCCACTGCATGCTAGGGTCTCCTTTCATCTCACCACAGTACTCAACGTTGTTGTAATTATTGGGTTCTCCAAAAGCCCAGTTTTCATAGGTTACCTGTATTAGAAACATTACACTTGATTTTAGCCAGTAAGTCAAGGATCAATACTCTATTAAATCAGAGCTGTTATCACTTATGTCAGGCCAATGCCAATCAACTATTCAAGCAGAGAAAAACATACGCGTGCATTTCTTCATCCATTTACCCTTTTGTCGAACAATTTATGTACATGGGTAGAAAATGAACACCTTTTGCTACATCGAAACTTTTTTAGCTGAAGACAGTAGACAAGTGGTTGTTGCAGCATTTTCTTTACTTTCATTAAATAGAATAGATTCAAGCACCACAAAAGTAGAACTTATATAGAGGAAAAACTTTGCAAGAATTCCACTTCTCAGTATTGGAAATTGCTAAATTGGCAACAGCCTTAAGAGGCAATATTTCAGTGACTTTCTGGAAACTTTTGCTTTACTACATGAGTAGGATAAAGAAATACAATAAATTCTTACCAAAGAAAATGACCAATAAAATGTTGCTAACCAAGCTGCCAAACATTGCCAAAATGAATAGCAGACATAATGGAAAGCCGATTTGATTTGAAATTTCAGGTCCTTCAGAGGTATTTCAGGTCCTCTGTGAAATTTTCAGTGTATAATCAGAGCCTACAGAGTTTTCAACTAAACACCATGGTCTATTTCTAGAAATACAAATATAAAATCCAAATATTAATGGCTCCATAAAACAGACCATCTTCCCATGTGCCTTGAAAAGTTGCTAGCGGGTTATACAAGAAGGCAGAAGTGAAATTGTACAAAATCATTTCCTGTGACAACCACAGCAGCTAAATATTGCCAGCACTGCCAGAACTTCTCATTTCTCCAGTTCTAGGAATGGAGAAGTCCATCAGGCCTGGACAGCTACCAGTGGGACGGCCACAGTTATGCTACTTACACTGATGTACAAAAGGATTGCGTCTGCTCAGTGTTGAAGAAGTGTAACACTACATGCCCCAATGTTGTACAGAATGAAGATATTTTAGATAAACTACTGGAGTAAGCAGTGTTTCACCCAGGAAGCCACAGCTATGCTTTTGGTAAGCAGAACTAATACAGACAATAGCAAAATAGTAATCTTAAGCTCATGTTTATTTTGTATAAAAAAACTCCAGCTATCATCATAACCTGTCTTACAAATAATTGATTAAACCAAAGGATATAAAAAATGAATACATGATAAAGAAAATGACAGATTAAATCAAATTGCTCACCGGAGAGCCAGAACTCCAAGTGAAGCCCTCTGAACTACCATAGGTTAGTCCCAACCAGAACATCTCATGATAACTTCTAGTGCTCCTGCAAAATACAAAGAGGACATATGCTACTACATGCTCAATCTTCGTCACCCATAAGAGTGAATCAGAATTGCAAGTTACCTCTAAAACAAAGTTTGGTAGTACAGAAGTCAATGAATTTAGCAATCAAAAATAAAATACAAAAGATGTACATTTTGGTACAACCCATAAATTTCTTGACAGGAAGTCTCTGCTTCAAAATAAATTAACTATAAAAATCATTGGAAGATGTTTATTCATTCACTCTACAAGTATATAATGGACATCTTTTACCTTTACAGAGTAATACATTGATGGATTTCCATGTATAACGTTAAGGAATCTTAAACTCAAACTAGATCAAAAAGGTCCCATGGGTTTGAAACATGACACAGATGTCCTGAGTAGTATCCTGAACCAACAATTTCAGAAACACAAATATTTTCTCAGTATCATTCACACCAAATAGGGAAAAGAAGGAAGCATTACATAGGAAAGATATTTACGTTATCAATCTCCATATGGCTTGCAGTTCCTCCTTACTCTTGATAGTAGCTAGCTCTCCACCCAGGGCTCGACAAAAATCTCGAGATTCAAACCATGTTTTCTTCTCATGCTTTCCTTTTGCAAAAAGCTAAAGGTGATATGATTTCAGAAATTATTTTATACATCATAGATGATCAAATCAGAAGAAATAATCATTTACTTTAGATGAGATTTCATTGATAGGAAAGCAAAGGATTGTCATGGCCTCAAACAATGTGATTCTCTTGATTTCAAGTCAATTTATTAGTAACTACTTGGGTTGCAAAATTCAGATCATGGTTTTGTTGAGGAAAAGAGAACTGAGATTAAAATCTTAGAAACTGTAGGCATGTGAATTAAGTAAGCAGCTTACTGTAGAAGGCAGGATTAATTTGGTCAAGTGTGAACAACAGCACCGACAGTCATCTGGTAGAAATGGGTTAGAAGCTGAACTAACTTCAATAGGCTTTATAACTTAAAGACCAAATCCTATTATCCAGAAGACTGCAAACAGAACCATAAGTGGAATTCACAGTGACATTCCGGGACATGCTCATCTGTATCAAATAGTATCTATATTAAACTCAAACTAGACCAAAAAGGGCCCATGAGTTTGAAACATGATACAGATGTCCTGAGTAGAACACTCTCCATTACTCCCCATCAACTTTTATAATTAATATTCATTTTTCTTGTGAATCATAGCCCCCACCATATGTTTGTGGAAAAAAAGGAATTTGTTTCCAATGGATCACACCTACCAAGTGGTAATGTAAAATGACTTTGCCCTTGAACTTAATCTGCCCTTGGTTTGAGCTATCTGATCAGAGGTGTCTGAGTCAGTTTCTGTATCAGGAGCTCCCAGGACTCCTATAAGTACTTCAATGTACTAGATTTTGATATGAGATTTTGTTTCCTCAAATAAGTTTGTTTACATCTAAATTTTGTTAATCTCAACATCTTGATACTTACAAACACAGCCTATGTGTTTCCAAACCAACCCTAACAAGGGACCTCTAAAATCATGTAGTTTCCAATGAAACACATGTTGCTCTGTGGCACATCCACCGGATATTGTCTACATTGGAATTACTAGTCTACTTTCAAACTGTACACATCTCTGCTACTCCTCTCAAATAACTGTGATAACCTCCATACCCTACCACCCTCTGGTGAAGGACTACATATAAGATGATTCTGGTTTTTGTTCAGTGATGCAAGCTTTCCAGAGGTACTGACAAAATATCTGACTTGCTTTGTGTTAGGTTTTTGATACTCCACTTACAAAACCCTTCTTTGTGTCTTAGCTCAATACATTCCCTCTTGTATAAATTACACTTTCAATACTGATTGGACCACATCAACCAAGTATAACCTTGAGTTAGAGAAGACTAGACAACTTCATTCTGAAATAATTTCTTTCCTTACCCCCAGAGTCAGAGATTGAACTCAGAGTCTTGCACATACCAGGAAGCACTCTACCACAAAGCTGTGTCCCTTAGGCCTGACAAAAGCCCTTCATTGGTCTTGACATACTACCTCGAAAGGTATGGTATGGCCATGTGCTATCCAAAGGGATAATGAACAGAGATCCTGAATGCAGAACAGTGCCAGTAAGCACTATATATGTTTTTATATTTGGCTGTTTTTTAGGGAAGACATGACTTATAAGAGAGAAACAAGACTCAAATCCTTAATTCATTGGAGGTTTTATTTGTTTCTGTTTTAGCTTCCATTTTTGTTTAGCTGTTTATTTGGGTGAACTTGATTGCATAAGGAAGAAATTGATAGCCCAAAGTGAGAAGATATAAAGTAATAGAATATTGAATTATCATTTAAAGGGCATTGTGAAGTCATGTGTCCCTATCAATGCCTTTATCTCCCCACATTATGATCACTGGGGGCTAAATTAGAAAAAAGGAGAATTCTCTCTAGAAAAACATATGTGGCATTATAGATCAATCAGTTATGCTAACTAAAATCTCGGATTCCAAGAACAGAACAAAAATGAGATGCAACAGGACAGCATGAGGGGGAACAAAATTTTTCATAAAGATGGAAAGACTTATGAGCTGATAATAAAAACAGAGGGCCTAAGAGAAAGGAGAGATAGAGAGAGGTCATGACAGCAATGATCCAGGCAAAGAAGATTGTGAGTTGCATTTGCTTGTTCATTATTTTTGTTGTGGTAAATACACCTTGTCATTAGAATCCCACCAAGGAAATCTTGAAAACAATCTCTGCAGGTAAAGGTTACAGAACAATATGTTCTCTTTTTGTTTTTGTTTTTGTTTTTAATTCCTTAGTGATTCTTAAAGATAATGGATAATCAAAATTTTATTAGCTTAGTAATTGATACTTACCTTGAAACATGAGCTTGTTTTACTGGTGGTGCCCCAATCCTCTGGGCATTTGGGCTCAGGAGTTGTTGTGGGCTCTGGCGGGCGAGTTACTCCTTCAGCCCAGTGCTTGCATACAAATTTTGCCTTCTGATCACATTTCAGAACATCCCATAAGCCCCCTGCAATCCCAGTCCTCATGGCAACACAACCTGCTATTCGTCCTGCATTTAACAGTAAACACAGGCAATAGAATTCACTCAACAGGTGCTCACTAAACATTATGGTTCTGATGGAGAAGATGCCCCAAAGCCCTGCACACTCAGAGGTGAGGCTTGGGGAAGGGAACTGGATTGTGGGGGTGCTCTGCTCACTAGGGAGCCCACCTATGAATGGGCTCATCTGCTGAATGTGTTGTTAGGAGCTGGGGCCTGGTGGGCGGGGAGCGCGGGGGGTGGGGTCGTCGTGCTGAAGGGCGTATATATAGCTCCCTCTCAGGTCTTCCTCTGTCTCCACCAAGATGTGAGCCTTTTTCTCTGCCAGACCTTTCTACCATGCCCTTCCTGCCTTAGAGCCAGCCAACTACAGTCTGAAAACATGAGCCAAAATAATCTCTCCTCCTCTGAGTGGTGGTGTCAGGTGTTTTGTCCCAGCAAGGAGAAAGTGATTCAGACACTGAAGATCCACCCTGGTCACAGGAGACAGCTCAAAGCTGAGTACAAATGTGTGTGCTAAAGTCTATGAGCAGCGAGAAAGCTACAAGAAGCTACTGCACTGGTGTGGGTGGTGTTCACTTTTCAAACCATTCTTGGTTTTTATTTGCGTGGTCTATATCCCAAACTTACGATATTAAGCTAAGTATTTTTTAAAATAACATTTTGTATTTCTAACATCTGGCATTTAATGACACAGAGCTTTTAGTATAATGATCAAATCAGCCATGATGGCAAGAAATAGTGATTTAATGGACTCTCCTTCCTGCCTGCCTTACTCCCTTCCTCCTTGGGCTCCAGTTTGATGTACTGTTTTGTTCCCTGAGGACATTCAAGAACACACCTCTCAGAATCTTACTGCTGAATGAGCAACAGATATAAAGGAAAGCTCAAGAATAAGAATCACCAGATGTTTTTAAAGTATACATTCAGTTCTTAATATGCTACTCTATTATTTTACAAATTACCTAAGATTTTAGTATTTTATAGCATTTAATGATTTTATAATTCAACAAGAATCACATGTTCTGATTATTAATATATTTTCCTTATTGAAAGCTGAGAATTCAAATTAAAATAACTCCTAGTGATTAGAATATAGTAGGCAAAGTATTAAATTCCTACTGATGGACTATTATTCCTTTTTTAGCTTTTGACCCAGGTACAATGAAACATTCCCTACAAAGAATGTTGAATTCTCTGGATGCTATCATCTTGTATGATGTATATGCCAGTGTAGAAGAAGATAAAGAATTATTCAGATTCCATTTCAGAAATTACTTATAGTCTCTAATCATGGAAGACAAATCAAAATCAATAGCTGGGTGGGTAATACAAATACAAACAGCACAAGTTGGCAACTACCCAGCTTAGTCTAAATCTATGCTTAGAAACTTCTTAATCACATAACTTTTTAAAGTCCCAATTTCTACATCCTTTTACCAGGAACCAAACTCAGGACTTCACATTTGCCACAAGGCGTTGTGCCCTTGAGCTAAATCTTGGCCCTCTACATCTTTTAAATGAAGATATTTAAACATAGCCTCCAGGGTTCTTGTAAGGACAGAATAAAACTCAAGGTATGTGAAGGGCTGAACACAGCCACACATTCAAGATAATCAGAATAATACATTCCGCATAAGCACTGCCTTTACTATGCTCCTCAAAAGCACTATTTCCATTCATAGCTGCACTGAACAGCTTTAGATATGTTTCATATAGTTTTAAGGAATATAAATTTTCAGGAATAATATGACCAATCGAAACATGCATGACCGTTTAGGATTTTATAAATGTTTTGCAAATAGACCAAATAACTAGCGGTTTTCTTTTCTTTTTTCCTTAGAACACTGTAAATTCATTGGGATTTGACTAAAAAATAGAGGAAAGGAAAAAAATAGAAATATAAAAAGTTAGGGAGAGCACAATGAGCTTGTGGGGTTCAACTGGTTGCACAATCCACTTAGAAAGGTATACATGGGGGTGGGATCTCGCTTGCTGAGTGGGCGGGCAGCGGGAATGAAGCCCGTGGGCCCCGCCTGGCACCTACCTGGCATATCTGCATTCCAGTGTGTGAACCGGACCTCCTCTTGTATGGTCCACTGAAAGGTGCCTTTGACTTGTACATCCGAAAGTCCTGTCCAAAAATATTTTTCAGGCCTCAATCCAACCAAACTAGTCAGGAATGCTTGTTCATATCTTTAAAATAAAAATTAAGATTCAACTAGTCTTTAGAAACATCGATAGAAATTTTTGAATTATCAACCTGAAAACTATCTCAGTTCTCTGAGCTATGGTTTAGATGGTGATCTAATGTATTTCATTTATATGTCATTTCAATTTTAATAATTTTCACTAAAGAAATGAGTTTGGGGGACTGGGGAGATGGCTCAGTAGGATAAGTGCTTCCCTGGCAAGTGGAAAGGCCTGAGTTCAATCCCTGGTTCCGCAAAAAAAAAAAAAAGAGTTAATGGGGGAAAATGTCATATACCTGGACAAATAAAGTGATTTAAAATGCTCAGATTATTTCTTTCCAGCTTCTATACCCTCTCTGCCCTCCTCAAAATCTAAAAGAATTTTTTAAAACAAAATAATTTTGAAAACAACAACTTAAAGAACTCGTTTAAAATTCTCAGCCCACTTTTCAAATAATCCAAATTCCCTACTTGATTCTTTTTGTTGTTGTTGTTGTTGTTTTTCTTTTGAATTTTGTGCAGGGTCTCACTATGCAGCTTGGTCTCAGTGATCCTACTGTTTCAGCCTCCCTAGTGCTGGGATTACAGGCATATGGCACCACACACAGTCTCAGTGGTTGGCTCAGCATGCCTGGGGGTGGGTCAGTGTTCCATGTGGTGTCAGGGATTGAACCCTGGTCCCTGTGCCTGCCTAAGCAGGTATTTAGTTGGCTGAGTTATCTTGCCAGCCCTTCTACTCGATTCTTAATTATTCAACTAAAGAGAAACAATAATACCATCTAGAATATACAAATGAAATATTCTCATGGATTTTATTCCTTAAATTTCATATCTCAGCCCTAAAACCAAAACTGTCAAGAAATGCACAAAAGCAAATCCAGTTTCTAGAAAGATCTGGGAGCAGAAGGAGGAATTCTAATACCTTTTTGCCCTGTAGATTTGCATTTACTAAACTAGTATAAACTGGTAGCAATGCAGTTCAGTTGGCAAGACAACCAGAGCAGAAAAGGAAGGTAGGAGTCTTAGCAATAATAGAGTATTTATTAGACTGCAGTCTAATTCACACCCTAAACAGAGTGAACACCAATAGATCCAAATGTAATTACTTTTCTTAAAAGTCTGAAAATCAAATTTGGCAACAGAGTTAGTGAGTGCCACATTACAGACATCACAGAAAACACTTAAATTAAAACAAATATAAAATGCAGTGAAGTCTTGTACATAGTTCTCCAACAGACCAATTAGAGCACAGGCCAGAAAGAGTCCCCATGAGCAGTTTGCCTCCTTTGTTATGAGGCAGAAAGTATCTACACGATGATTTCAAATGTGTGCCTTGTATGACATGCCACAAAAAAATAACGTAAGGTGAAAACAGTTCTTTTATAAAGACTGCACAATACAAATGTTATATGAGGTTCATTTTATCAAATGATTTTTCAAATCAGCCTTCTAGATTTTTATTGGGCCTGCCTTGAAATACCAATGTATATCATTTATTATATTGAAATTCAATGGCTGTTTTCTTCTTCTAATGGACACTTTTGAGCTTCTTCTAAGTTTCTTCACTGTCTTATCCCAGGCTTTGCAAAGAGTAGGCGAAGAATAAATAAATGATTCTCAAACATAGATGGGACCCTAAAAACCAAAATCACCTAAAATCTTCTATTTCCATTTGATTTATTAACCTATCGGTATACTAATTAAGCAAAGCAAAGAAAGAAGTAGATGAATGGAAAGAATGAATAAATGATTTAGTGTGATATTTATCTATCTATCTATAGTTATAGCCATATATCTAAGCATAACTCTGACCTACCTTGTCTGACAGTAAGTAGGTCCTAAAAGCCCACCCGCTCATACAGAAGGGTCCTTCCCCAGACTACAGAGAGAAGAAGGCAAAGAAGAAACTGAACACATAGGCCTTGCATGGTTTCCCCCCTCAGGCTATGAGGTATCATGCCTGAGCAATGCTGTCTCTGTAAAAAAAAAAAAAAAAAAAAAAAGGACAGAGTCTAGAAAGCTCCCAGATAGATGAGTGCATGCGGTATCTGGGGCCCATACAAGCAGAAAAGGCATGAGAGCCTCGCCCCTTCTCCCACACCGCACATTGTGCACCTTTCCATCTGTATCATTTACAACAAACCAGTAAATAAAATGTTTCCCTGAGTTTTCGGAGCTGCTCGAGCAAACTAGATGAACCCAAAAGGAGGGCACGGGAACTGCTCTCTCTAGCCTGTCAGTAGCACAGAGAGAAGATCCAGGAGCGTGAGCCTGGTATCTGAAGGGATGAGTGGGGACAGACTTGGAGACCAAGCGCTCAACCTAACTCCATCTCCAGAAAGACAGTGCCAGAAAGGAACCAGATTGGAGGATTCTCAGCTGGTGTGCGCAACAGAACAGTTTACTGGCTGGTGGTGAGAAGTTCCCACACCTGGGAAAGTCACCAGTGAACTGTGCTGGGATGGATGGTAGGAGATGCTGAGTTTGAGGTAGTCTTTCTTTCTGCAAACCCACTTTCATTCTGTTGTCTTTTCATGGTGGAAGATAGACTGTGGGATATGGAGCTGTACAATTTATTTGCTATAAAATGTTGATGTAGGGGCCAGCTAGATAGCTCAGCAGTCTAAAGCACCTGCTTAGGCAAGCTTAGGCAAACGCAGGGACTATGGTTTGATCACCAGTGCCACATGCTGCACCAGCCCTGCCCACAGGACAGGCTGAGCTGGCCACAAAAAAAAAAAAAAAAAAAAAAAGGAAAAAAGTTGATGTATACATTGGAAAAAAGTTAAATCTATAAACTACATTCAGAAGATTATTAGTAAACCGTTCTGAATATTACTGTGTAGTACTAAAAGCACCAAAATAATTTTAATGTTCGAAATGAAACATCTAAATAAGAATATGAGTTTTAATTTTTTTTTTTTTTTTTTTTTTTTTGTATTTAGGACAGGGTCTAGGGTCTCACTATGTACTTTGGGCTCATAGTGATCCTCCTGTTTTCAGCCTCCCAAGTGCTGGGATTACAGGCACGTGCCACCACACCCAATCTCAATTGCCATCTCTCAGCATGCCCCCAAGAGCAGGGCCAGCACAGCACACTGGGGATTGAACTCCAACTGATGTGCTCTGTCTAAGAACCCCAACTGCTGTGCTCTGCCTAAGCAGGTACTTTAGTCTGCTGAGCTACTTGGCCAGTCCTAAGAATATGAGAAATGATGTTTTTGCTCTTTATAAACCATACCTCGGGATCACACTGAGTTTGTCCAGAAATTATGAAGATTCTGATAGGATTTTCTGAAACTTTTCATTATATGAGACAGTTTAAAATGAAATTAAAAGCTACATACCTGTCTTCAACAGTTGTTAAATAAGCCTTCTCATTTTCGCATGTTTGGTTTGCTTCTGTAAATGTGGACAGTGTGTTTCCAATCAAATAGCAGTAAAAGCCATGTCTTTTCCAGCCCTGTTAATGTCATCAAGTAATAAAGAAATAAGCAGATTATTATGCATATTTATAAGAAATATTATTTAATATTATTTAATAATATTAATAATGAGACAAACTGATGAAATAGCAAGGCCTAAAGAACCCAAATTTGAAGGATTTGAAATGAAAATTTCATAGCTAAATAAAAAAAAACAATAGTTTATGGTTCCTCACATGACAAATTACAGGACTAAACTGAAGGGGAAGGATGTCATTCTCTTCAATTCAAATGAATGTTCCAAGAAGTCTATATGTGAAGTGTTGAGTCACCAATGGGAATGAAGGGAATGAATAAGATTTAAGTTAAGAGTAGGAAGGCGAGGGAGATAGCTTAGTGGCAAAAGTGTCTGCTTGGCAAATGCAAGGTCCCAAGTTTGATCCCTAGTAGCACATGCCGTGTTGGTCCCAGAACCCCAAGCATGCCATGCTGGCCCTGGAACCCAGCATGGTGGTACACAAGTGTAATCCCAGCACTAGGGAGGCTGAGACAGGAGGATCACTGTGAGTCAGAACTGCATAGCGACACCCTGTATCAAAAAAGGGAGAAGGAGGAGGAGGAGGAGAAATAGAGAACCCCAGAAAATAATCTGGGCCATATCATGCCTAGCTACCTATTAAGCCAAGTGAGTAGAAAACAAAACTCTATTATCTGGTCATGGAAGAACACCTGTAACATCTCAGGAAATAGGTAACATGGTTTGATGTGGCCCTCTCCTGTACTATACTTCAAGAACCCAGAAATAGTAAGTGAAAACATGACAGCAAAATTTAAAAAAACCCATGCCAGAATTTGAGAGGAACAAGGGGAACACATCAGGTACCAAAATAAGCAGAATACTAAAAGCTGAACAAAAACTGGACAAGCTATTCTTGCCTGTTTCTTGAGTCAAATATAGATTAGGGTCCAACAGGGCTGGAGTATTTCTTTCCATACAGGCGTGGTGGCACACACCTATAATCCCAGCACTCAGGAAGCTGAGGCAGGAGGATCAGTACAAGTTCAAGGCCAGCCTGGGCTACATGGTAAGAACTTATCTCAAAACAGCAGGAGAGGGAGGAAGAAGGAGCAGGAGGGGGAGGATAAGGAGAAAGAGAAGAAGAAGACGACAATATTTGGTCTTTAACCCAACCAGGGCAGGGAGTTGAAATGAGGTCCTTGTACGAAGAGGACACCACTAAGGGCAGCACTTCCCTGAAAGGAGAACTAAACTGGCACAGGTAGGTGCCAGTTCTGGCTTTATACTGTTTGTGTTGTATGGAAATCTATGGCCCATAAATTCAAGTTATATTTGTTCTACCAAAGGGAAATCTCTCAGGTACTCAAAGAAATAGAATACAAAACCATACAAGAGAAATATTTTGAAAAACCAGATTGTGAGGTTAGTATGGGAATGAACATGGCTACTAACTCACAATCAAAAATGACAAATCATGTGGGAAAATGTCCCCAATGTAAGAGAGTCTGCAATGTAATAGAGCAATCTGATAAAGATTGTCTAAAAATGAGCCCATTTGAGATGACTTAATAACAAAAGAAATAAATCCATTGACAAAAGATCAAAATACTACGTGCAAAGAATCAGAAGATTTAAACAATAAAGAGAATTTCTAGAGAACATATACAGAGACAATATCTTTTAAAACACAGTGGCCATATTTCATAAAGTAGGGTTTTGGAGAGAATTAGTAAATAGGATGACTATAGCACAGGAAGAGAGATGAAAAAGCAAAAGGGACTTGAAGAATAATGAGGCTGAACACTGATCTAAGTTTCACAGAAATGAATAAAATTAACAAGTGTTAATTTTCAAGAACTGAAAGAGATAAATGTTCAAAATGAAGAATTACACTAAGTACAAAAAGGAAAAACAAAATAAGTCCCAATCTAAATACATTGCAGCTCTCTAGCTGCCATCTTGGGTCCCCGCGTGTGTGCGCCTAATCTCAGCTGGTCCGCCCGAGACCCCCTGAGCGCCAGCCCTAGTCCCCCGTGCTGCCCCATATCCGCTCCGACAAGATGAAAGAAACTATCATGAACCAGGAAAAACTCGCCAAAC
>NW_004524796.1:2814822-2815782 GCF_000260255.1 Octodon degus | reverse complement strand
ATAAATAAATAAATAAATAAATACATTGCAGTAGGCACGCAGAATGCTAAAAGACTATGAAATCTGAAAATTAATCAGAGAAAATATAGAATATGAACTTAAAAGAGGGAGAAGAGTTAGTGTGATCATAAAACTTAAATGCTAAAAATAAGGGCCAGGAGACAATGAAGTAATACACAACTTGTCAGCAAGCAGCTGTCCACCTGGATTTCTTAGCTGATGCAGTTAAACTATTAATCAGGCTAAGGAGGAATTTAAAACAGCTTCAGACAGTTTTCTGCTACTGGCTACTCAGGCAGAACACTAAAAGACTGCAGAAAGAAGGAAGCTTAAGACAGGAATACTGAGAGGCCTGAAAAGTCTATATTGACTAAAAAAATTGATAAACATCTTAGTAAATGCAGGTCTAATTGCCTGCCTAAATAACAATGGTAACTGTTGAGGGCGTGAGGGATTAAAGAATAGGACAAGAATAATAGGCGATTAACAGCAATATCCGAATGTTAATTACTTGGTTATTATAGCATATCCTGGTTAGATAAACTGTTAGCAACCAAAGAAGTTGAGCGGATGATACGCTAGAACTATAATTGTTCAGACTTCTTTTGAGTTTAATATTACTTCAAAATTTAAAGTTTAAGCGTTATAAGTATAATAATCATTCTTGTTTTACTCAGGCAGCAGATATAGATACTAATGTTATCTAATCAGGAAAATGTAAGATTAATTACTTAAAAATAGAAGTAGAAAGTATGATTTCCAAATCTGTACAGGAGGAAAGTGGAATAAAGATCACTCAACCAACAGAATGAACAAAAAGAAAAACACAAAGCAAGGAGTGATAAAATACAAGATGGTAGAAA
This sequence comes from Octodon degus, assembly GCF_000260255.1. Taxonomy (NCBI): domain Eukaryota; kingdom Metazoa; phylum Chordata; class Mammalia; order Rodentia; family Octodontidae; genus Octodon; species Octodon degus. The sequence goes on along the minus strand of NW_004524796.1, from coordinate 2,814,919 downwards.
TAAATCTAAATATATCAGAAAGCACAACAAACCTAAACTCATTTGTTCACCAGTTAAAAGCCAGAACTCCTCAAATCAGATTAAAGTAAGAATAAAG
>NW_004524796.1:2813861-2814632 GCF_000260255.1 Octodon degus | reverse complement strand
GCCCACCAGGGGGCAGGGCTGGCTGGCATGTGGTGCTGGGGGATTGAACCATGGTCCATGTGCTTTGCTAAGCTTATTCTAAGTAGGTGCTTTAGACCACTGAGCCATCTCACCAGCCCTTATGTTTTTTTTATATGTAATATTTGTAAGAGTTAATGATATTAACATTCATATTAATGAATACTAATGACATTATATTCAATAAATATTAATGACAATATTCAATAAAATCAACCTTAATGGTGAAAAAAAGGCACTGTTAGGAGTTACATAATTACATGAGCATTAAAGGATCCACTCATCAGGAAGATGTACCATCACAGTCTCCAAAGCATATTAATTAAAAATTGACAGAATTACAGCCTAAAATGTTTTGTTATGTAGGTAAAATATTTAAAATGTAGACTATATAATACAGCTGATAAATCCAACCTAATCAATATAGATAGACCTCTGGTATCCAATGATCAAAGAAAATCCTACTGATTGACCAAATGCAATAGTCACAGAAACTATAAATAAGGCCTAAAGAAAACTTCAACAAATAACACAACGGAAACTTTTATATGGTCACAATTATCAAAATCAATCAGATTCCTTAAACATTTGGAAAACAGATAAAGTTCTACCACCCAATCGCTTACCACTACCAACACACACACTCACTCTTTCTCTTTCTCTGTCTCTGTCTCTCTCTCTGTGTCTCTGTCTCTCTCTCTGTCTCTCTCTCTCTCTCTCTCTGTCTCTCTCTCTCTCTCTCTCTCTCTCTCT
>NW_004524796.1:2781444-2813761 GCF_000260255.1 Octodon degus | reverse complement strand
TCTCTCTCTCTCTCTCTCTCTCTCTCTCTCTCTCTCTGTCTCTCTCTCTCTCTGAAAAGAAAAGAGTCAAAAAATGCTAGTGGAAATAAAAATATTTTGTATTATAGCACAAACATAACAAGTAAAACTTGGTAACTAATCCATAGCTTCAGTTCCATCTTTTCTTCCTATAAGCATTTTAACAACACATTTATTTTAATGTTGTACTATTAATCCCTTTTTTTATAACAAGGATTTATATTTGCATGTGTTAGGGAGATTAGAATTTAATAACTCCGATTACCTTAATCTATTGGTTTAGAGCAGTCCTGGCAAAGCATTAGAGCTTTAAATGATTTCGAACAGTCAATAGCAGCTCGCGCTACAGGTCTACCACCACGGCTTTAGGGTATCCTGGGCCGAAAGCATTGACTAGAAAGTTGAATCCTAGATCTGTATGATAATAAGCTTGTGGTTTTCAACTTTACAAAAAAACCACTGCAGCACACATGCTCAAAGAAAAATCCTTTGCTGGCATTTTTCTTCTTGTCTTCCTTGTTCTCTTTGAGAAAGGTACTATCTGCAGCAGTTTTTTTTTTTTTTTTTTTTTTTTTAAGTTGGCCAAATAATCTCTCTGAGATCTGAGTTCTTTCTAATTACGACTATAATAGTTTTATAAATTTAGAACAGGATAATAACTGGACTTGACAATGGTGGTTGTGACCGTTCTTATTACTATCCTAATGACTAAGGTGGATTATTATCAGAGGTTAAATAGGTGACAATGGAAAAATATACAAATTAGACTATGCAGAAGGAATATGTTTATTATTTTAGAAAATAGTAACAGTCTACAACCCCTCATATGTGCATATGACTAGGCAAAGGATATGCAAGTGTGCTTGCTGGGAGGGAAAATAATTGTTCTGACATGGGCACAGGGGACATGGGTTCCAATCACACCTGTTTTTAACTCTAAACTGCTATGCAGCTTCCCTCAGATGAAGTTTTCAGAAGCAAACAACAGATAAAGGATTTTGATCATTGCTAAGATCCTTCATATTGCCAACATTTTATGATTTTCTCTTCTCTGCTCCAATTTTTCTCTATGACCTACTATTCCAAATTATTGTTCACAAATTCATATGTCATGGTGTTTCTTACAAGTGTTGTGGCCACAACCTAACACTCTTGGGAAGAAAATTAGTTTCTACTTCACTTTTATTCAAGAGAAGTGAGAAAAGACAAAAGAGGAAGACAAGCAACTCAGCAATCAAACAGGAAAATAATAATCATAAACCTGCAAAATTATTTTTGTAGTTTCTTTATGCTTTCCAAAATTATTTCATAGACAATTTTCTTCATCTTTCAAGAAATGCAAGACACCCCAGGAGGTGTTTCTGTCAGTGGGAAGAACTGTTCAGTGTAACCGAGTCACTCGGGCTCCAGGTGGAGTCTAGATTCCTTTCCTCACAGACTGATCTACCAAGGAGATTCTCCTTTATAAGAAAGCTCATTGGAAGTGTTATAAATGGGAAAAATACCCAAGGACAGCTAGCTATCAGCACTGGTGTTATGTACTGGGAATGTGCTTCAAGCCCACAGGATCAGAGAGTACTATTGCCTGGACGCCACCTTCTCCCAAGCCTTTGTCTCATCCCCTCTCCATGATCCATTCCATGTCTCCCTCTGCTCCTTGTTCTCTCTTCCAGTTCTCGTGACATTCCAAACGAAGCTACTGACCGTGTGTACCCCCACATTAGCTGGAGAGAATCCTTGGACAAAGCTTAATTAAAGAGGACTGTGACACTGAACAGTAAACCATGAAGCATTTGGACAGTGAAAGAATTCACACTGATGATAGCAAAATATTTTCTTATATACAGCAAACTGTATTAAAGATCTTAAATCACTGTGCACTTTCCACACTCACTTTCCGGCAGCCTGTTTCTTCTTCTACTGTTCCTGGAGCTTGGGTTTGGGATTTCATCTTGCAGATGTAACCAAGAGGATGCTCACAAGCCCTATCTGCCCAGAACCCATCCTGCAGAAAACCAAGGGAAAAACAATTATTTGTTGCCTGAATTTGATGCCATTTCCTAGTAATCATGACTCCGAGAAGGAAGACTACATCTAGTAGTCAATCCTCCAAGCAGAGTAATATTTGTATATTACAAATTTGATGCTCCACTCCCCAAATAATGCTTGTTTCTTTTGTTTTATTCTTCTTTGTTGAGTAAAATATTCATTACAACTTACCATTTTAACTATTTAAGTATACAGGTTGTCCTGCATTATGTACATTAAATTATTATCTTCACAACTTTTTCCTCATGCTATAATGAAATTCTTTACCTATTAAACAACAACTTCCTATTTTTTTTTCCAACCCCTGGGCAACCACATTTTACTCTGTCTCTGAATTTGACTTCCATAAGTATGCAATAGAATTAATATATACAATTAGTATCATTTATATAATACTTGTTTCTTAATCTTCAACACTAATGACTCTACCCACCCTCCTAACTATGTCTCTTTTCAGTTCCTTAACAGAATTATACTCTCTGGTTTCTTCTAACTACCTTTAACATCTAGTCCTTATTAGTTTTCCACCTATAAGGATTAAAACAGTAACAAAAATAGCAAATATAAATTATTGTACAATAAGTTTGGACTGGGAACAGTGTATAGTATTTGTGCTAAGCCATTTAATCCTTATACTCACATATGAGCTAGGTAAAATTATTAGCCCCACTTTACAAAGAAAGGAAAAAGTCAGGAAGCAAAACCTAGCTTCTTAACCACCCTGTGCATCATCAATAATAGATAATTCAATGCTATGTCTCACTCTAGTCATATTAGGGACATGGATGCAATCATTTTATGCAACATCTCCAAGTAAACTGAAAAAAATCAAACATAGCTGCACAAGTACAGACTCCAAGGTGTGGAACAGACCTAACTACATTTACATTTTCCCAGAGCAGTCAAGTGAAGGTAGAGCCAAATAGAAACAGTATCAGTAATAGTGATGAGCTAATTTGATCCTTAAATCCAATGATGTTCCTGCCTCCTGTCTTTGAAATAGTCTCCCGGACCTTGTGATTTTTGCTAGACAATGAAAGAATCTACAGGAACTGAATCTAATTACAGTCTCTGATTTACATCAATTGACCTAAAATCGAACCAATTCAACTGTCAGACACCCTCCTTGGGACAGAAGACCGCCCACTGCAAGGACATCAGGGAACTGCTCACCTTGCCCTTCATCACCACGCAGTCCTCCTGCCGGTTGTTCTCATGGCTAGGCTCTCCACGCAGCCACTTGGTAAATGTTACAGGGGTCCCATCGCTCCATTCAAAGAACATTTGAATCTTGATGTCATTTAAACCAATCCACAACTCATCACTTGGCTCTGAACAAGAAAACATCATAGAAGCACTATAGACCAAGGTTACTTTCCAAGGTTAGCAGGTCATCCAGAAAGCAAAGCTCTCTTCTTCATCAAGACAGACCCACTCCCTTGACCCCATAACTGTCACTCTGGGGTGTTCCGCTGACCTCCATGCCAGAGGCTCACGGCCTCTACACTGTGTGTTGCCAGTTTTAGATTCTGAGTTATAAATATCATTTTTTTAATTGCACTATTACAAATTATATCTCCTGAGATTTGGGGAAATGAAATTGAGGTAAGTGTATTCTTACCACCTATCTTGTGAAGCTGGTTTATTTTTATTGTAATCATAAATAAGCTTATCATGCCAATTCTACTCATATTGTTGGAAATATAATTCCTGTATATAAAAACCTAATTGATGACTACTGTATTTTACAAGTACTTTAAAACAACAAAATTAAAATCACTTCAATTTTGCTGGCTCTTGCTATCAAGTATATCCAGAAGCTTCCTTTAGGGCTTGATCACTTTATTAGGGCTAAAAATGATCTAAACAGTGCAAGAGCAATAGACTGACATTTGGCATTTACTTATTAGTCTACAGACACAGATTAAACTATAACTCTCACAGAAAACTGCAAAATGCCAGCAAAATACAAATGCAACCATACAGATTTAACATGTGATCATTTTGTTTTGAAATTTTATAAGAAAAATTATTTATAAGCAGTTATAATTCCAAAAAATTCTAACTGGGACAACAAAAATGAGACAAAATACAGTGATTGAAAAATCTAAGATTTCAGGGCTGAAAAAATAACATTTCCAAATTTAAAAATTAAGGAAAAAATATAATTGAATACTTACTTAATTCTCATGACTGGGAAATCTACCATGAAGGTTTGATGTGTAATCTTTCAATGGTAAAATTACCTCCAAGAGTGATAAAAATAATCTTTACTACGAAGTGCAAAAAAGTCATACTTCCAGAGAATTTTTCTAAGTCATTTAATTTCTTCCTCCTAAAAGTTGTCACTCAACTTTGCTTTTGGAGAAGTCCTGGGCTGGCCTTATGCCAACGGTAGCAGATGTTTCCAGTGTCATGAAAACGAACAACACTGCCAGGAGGACGCCCTCCCCTTCACTTGAGCTAGCAGATCAGGGTCTTCTGAACAACACACAGAGGCTTCGAGAGACCCCATGTGCCACCCAGGGGTTTTGGAGGAAGACCAATGTAAAATAATAAAATACTAAGTCTACTCCACATATTTTACCGCTAAACTGTTCTCCCCCTACCGAGTTTGTAATTCCTCAACACACTCTTGATCCTACAAAGTACCTGATGAGTGAGTGTTGTATTCTTAGACTGATTTTTTTGTGACTGTGTTCAGGAAGTTGTGTTAGTCGGGGAACGTGTAGCTTTGTGTGCAGGCTCGTCACACACCAGTACGCACAGTATATTTCTATGATTAGTATAAAACGAGCAGAGACAGACTTTGGAAGGCTTTTAGTCTAGAAGCAATTGTTTTAATTTTACAACTTGATCTTCACTAAAGTTCTTTTAGGTACGTATTATAAAATTGTAATTTAATAAATATATTATTGGTTTTAATAAATCCTTTCTTAAAAGTGGATGATTTTCTGATTCATTTACAAATTTTCAAACTGAATTCCAGACTACTCTTCATCATCCAGCTCCCCTAAGTAATTATAGCAATAAAATAAATACATGGTTCTTTTGGCATTGTATCACATAATAGAAAGTGCACGAGATTTGTCCTCTAGTGTTTCAGGTTTCAACTAATATGGTTTCTCACAGACTCGTTTGCAAGCTTGATGAGCGATAGCCAGTGTCATGGTACCCTTAAGTAACTGTTATTCAGATATATCCACTGTGATTATATTATTGTTTAGCCTGAATTTCCCAGCCTAATTAAACATAGAATACTTAAAATTATTGACAGGCTGCAGGACACAGTGGAGAATAGTGTCCCTTGGACACAGGTACAAAAAGCAGCAATGTTTGGGGTGACTTCCAAACTTAAATGGTATTTGTTTGCTACCACTCCAGTTTCTCTCATCAGTTTGTTAAAGTTCCCTCCCCCATCAATTTTCAGGCTGCGTCAGGAAGCTGGCTCCTCCATGGCTGCCATCCATTTCCTCTTGTTTTGCTGGTGGAAATGAAGGACAGCTGCAGCTACTCAGCAGCCGCCTGGGTGGAAGACGGGAAGCGTAATCATTTCATCAGCAAGTAGGGCCGAGAGCCCGGGACCGCAGCGGTGCCTCTCTGCCTGCGCTGCGTCGGGACGTGCGTTCCCATTTCACGTCACCCATCTGTTAGATGGTACATTTTCTAAGTATTTCTTTTTTAAAATAAATGTTTGCAGTATGTAATAATTATATTTATCAGGGAGAGTTGGTCTATGTCCATAGCACACAATTCTCCTTCTTGTGCTTCTTTACCGCTCCCAGCCCTCGCTGCTGCTTTCAGCTCTTGGTTTCCTTCTCATCTACAAAAGCTCTATCTCCATGTCTTTCTCCAATTCTGTTCCTTCACCTCCCTTCCCTTCCTCCCTCCCCCATCCCTCCATCTCTTGGTCCCCCTTCCACTTGAGAAGATGTCTGTGCTTCCTATTATCTGTCTTTTCTTGTGGTCTTCATATTCAGGTTTGTCAAATATGATAAACCACGTGATACTGAAGCTTTTGTGCTGACTGATTTCACTTAACATTACAGTCTCAAGATGTGTCCATTTTCTACAAGTACCCCAAGTTTATTCTTCTTTGTGACAGAACAGTACTCCATTGTGTTTAAATATCGTACTTTCTTCATCCATGCATCTGCTGATAGGCACATACGCCATTTCTGAGATGTAGCTGTTATAAATTGTGCTGCTGTACACATGGGTATGCATGTGTTATGCAATGTGACTTGAACTCTTTTGTTAAAGATGCCAAAAGGGGCCAAAAGGGGCCAAAAGCATACACTGAAGGAAAGAGTCTCTTTACTAAATGACAAGGCAGGTAGGTATCTACCTACAGAAGATTGAGCCATGTATTTTTATGATTATATACTTACAGGGTTATTTTTCTATTATATTACATTGAGAGGCCAATGCCTGACCATTACAAAAGGAATGTCCCATTGTGTTCATGATTCAACACCCTAGCGGCAGGGGCCAGATTTTAGAGAGAAGAAAGTCCAAAAGGGGAGATGGTTCATCTAGAGATGTTTCTTAGGAGACCTTAATTACTAAAAATACACATATACATGGAAGTAATTTTAAAAAATCAAACATTTTGTTAAGTTTAGAGTAGATATCTCTGAATCTAGATTATGAGTGGAAAATATTTTAAAACTACCCATGAGCTAATTATATATTAACACAAAACTAAATTAAATTATCTCTTAGTGCTAAGAATCTTTAAGTTATTACACAATCTTCACACTGGAGCCATGACTTACATGTGCTGTTAAATTTATACTGCTACTTTAATTTTTAATTAAAATTGGTGAGACTTGATATTTGTGATTGGGGCCAGGGAAATAGCTCAGTAGAATAAGCACCTGTTTGGCAAGCATGGGGTCCTGAGTTCAATCCCTGGTACCGCAAAAAAATAATAAATAAATAAATAAATAAATAAATGGAAGTGTTTGTGATGAAACTTCCCAGAGATGGGGGAGGACATGACTAGAATGAAGTGTACTTCCAGTCTGCAGCTTATTACCGTATCCCAGCTGGGAGATGATGAAGTCAAACTCCTCAACAGTGTGAATGCTGGCCAGGTCACCACCCTCCTTGCGACAGGCAGTCAGCGCGTCTCTCTGGATTTTCTTCGCTTCTCTGTGAATCCTGTAGCAGTGGCCTGCGTAGGGCAACCACTGGCTAGGACAGGAGCTAGGCACATCAGTTTCTATGGGGAACAGAGTTTGGAAAATGTTTACAAGAAAAGATTTCATTTAAAATCGTAACTCTATGCCACCATCTTATATGTAAGATTGTCCAGAGAGATAGGCAAATAAAAGTGATCTTTGTTTTTCCTTTTCAGCGTGTATATTCACAAAAGATAAACTGAACATATTATATTTTGTTTGTCTCTAGACTACCAAGGTGAAAGCGCCCATCTTTTACTTTAAAATAAAATCAGCAGGAAGTTTCTTTTAAACAAATTTTATACCCAACAAGACAACACTAAGATATGGTGGAATGTCTACTTTTATCTACATCTTATTGTCAGTAAGCCTGTACTATCATATGTAAATGTTAGAAGCCTCGAAGTTTTGATATAAATACATCTTCTAAACTATTCAAATGTATTTTTATTCCATGAATGTTAGAACAACTGTCTTTCTTCAGAGGAGGGACAACACCCAGAGGGCAGGCATGAGAAAGGCCAGCATTGAAGCAGGGGAGCAGGGGGTGTTGGGGCTACTACGAAGCCTTTGCCAGAGTAGCAGCTGGAGTCAACCATCCTTGCCCCTGAACTGACTCGCCGCCACTGACTCCTTCCCAAAAGATGACGTGTGTTACTGGGGCCAGGAAAGCAATTTAGAATCAGAAACCTTTCCGGCAACACTGGAATTTGCTGCAAGTTTTGTGACCTCAAACAAGACCCAGCACACAAGTCAAATTATCCACAGGCACAAAAATTCTAACTGATAGTAATGCTTATCATACTAACATCCTACTCTGTTCTTCTAAATTAGGAAAACACAGAAATCAGTGTGCTTGGAAATGACAGATACCACCCATTGTTATTCAAGGAAATTGTTAGAATCCTCATCACTGCCATAAATAGTTACAGTCTGATTTCATAGCACTGATTTAGACATTGCAGACATTTCATTGTAATGACCTGGGGCAAAGAACAGCAAAGATGTTGGAAGACAGCTTTTATTTATCTGTCTATGCCCCTGAACCCATTGAAGGCGCTGGCACATGTGTGTCAGCAAGGAAAAAATGAACAACTTATCCTGCAGTTCATTTTCACTACCTTATAGATACTATTTTCTATGCTAGTGTATAGATACTCGCCATCTAGCCACCCACCTGGCTTAGAGATGGACTGCATTGCCAACTTCAGGCCAACTTGCATGTTTAAGCTTAATACTAAATGTTCTCAAATGTGCTGCTTTATTAAACGCTCAATTAGGGGACATTGCTTTATTATTCTTTTAATGATTTGGTCCTATTTTCTCTTAAAAGTAAAGATGGAGGCATCTTTGTGTAAGCCCAGGAGCCCGTGCACAGAAGTCGCTTAAGAAAGGGGTCTGTCCCCTCTAAATGCTGAGTTACGATACAACTTCTCCTTTAATTTGTGTACTTCAGGTATTGTTTCTCAGCAATAGAAAGCTGACTGACACACTATGACAAAAAGAAGACATGCAGAAGTATACATGATGGGATATAAATGAGAGACCATTTTGTATCTGCATATGAAAAATAGGATAAATATACAGCTACTTTCTCTTAATTCAATGAGAAGAAAGGTTTGTACTAAGAGTGTTTGGACAGGATATCATGTCTGCATCTTGTACTATGAATAACTACTATGAAGACAACAATATGCAATGTATTAATTATTGTAACTGTCCTACTAACCTGTTTTAAAACTGTCTCATTGCTATTTGTTTCTCAATAAAATTAATAATAATAAAAAAAAAGAAAGGGGTCTGTCACAACACTACGATTCTCTTCCAGTATCACTGTGAAGTGGATGTTTAAACAATTGTATTCCCTTGGTGCAGATTTAGATTTTAAACTCTCAGCAGTACTGGGGAAAAGATGCTAGCATAGCTCTGGAGCCCTCTGGTGGGCTATGTTAATTTTGCTGTGGAGGATACTGAAAATAATGCCAGTCAGTGTCACCCTGAAGACTTCAAACGCACAGCAGATGACCTTAAAATATACTTCAAATCACGGAAGCCACCAACTAAAGTGAAATTCAGGGGAGTTCCCTGGAGAAGCCACAAAATATCACTTGTTCCCCATTACCAGCGCTGTCCATAATGTAAGCCACATATATAATTTTAGATTTGCTAGTAGTAATTCAAAAGTAAAGATAGAATAATTAACCCATAAAACACAGATATATGCAAAAACTAATGTCAAGTTAATGTTAGAAAGTTAAGTCACGGAGGAATAGTAGAGCAAGAAGAATTTGCCAACTGTTTGATGATATGAGTAAGATTATGCAGAAGATTATGCTTATTGATACTTTACAGCTGACGAACGTGAAATCAGCGGGCTAAACAATAAGGTCATGTGACAGAACGTTTCCTCCTGGAAGATTAAAATGACAGGGTAAAAGCTGCAAAATTCAGCCTCTCCAGGACCTGGAAATGTGACACATGGAAAACAACAACCTTGTGAAGAAGAAAAAAAAGTACGTATCTGGAAATTAAGAAAGAGCTAACAGGAAAATCAGCAACTCTAGAGACAAAACTGAACATGACACAGAAATAAAAGGAAAGAAATGGTCTAAAACACTAACCCCAGCAACCATCAGGTAAGCCCTGGAGCAGCCAAACTCCAGGCAGAAACAATGGACCAGGCTGGCAGGACTAGCCCCAAGAAAAGTCCACAATTGCTGTTCACTGCAAACACAGAATAGAGGTTTTTACTCCCAAAGTAATTCTTTCTCCATGACAGTTTAGTGTTCTAGAAAAATTCCAGGGCAGTGCCCTCCATATTTGAAAGTGTTTAATTGAATGGATTTTGGAAGGGGGTTAAGACTGACCTGCAGAACTGTGACACCTTGGCGTTTCTTACTCACCCTACCCAGTGACTGCGTGGGAGAGAGTCACAAGTCATACAGCAGGGCAGGCTAGATACACTTCCCCTGAAAAGTTCAAGCTCAGGTTAAGAGGGACTTAGGTGTCTTAGCCTCTATGGTGCTTTCTGGAGAGAGCTGAGTCTGAAAACACTGGCATTAAATCCAGTGGACAGCTGGACCCCACACACTCATCCCACCGCATCCAGCCAGCAGAGAAATCAGGGGTCTGTTCACTTTCTCCATCTGACAACCCGAGCAGGCAGACACTTCAGCTTGGATGGCTGCCACAGCCTGGGGTGTGTGAACAGGAAGGCTTTTGGAGCGAGGGCAAGGGAGCACCATTTTACAAATCCATGCTTCATAAAGCCGGGTGAAAAAAGCGGTAAGACTAGGTACAGCTGTAGTGAATAGAACCAATGAGCAGACACGATTGGCCAGCAACAACCAGCAGAAAAGATGATGGATGCCCGCCCAGCATTCACAGAAACACAAATGTGGAAACAAAATCGCACTGCGTAGTGACTCACTCTCCCTTCCCCGTATTTGATCCTATAATGGAGATCAAATTACTATCTAGGAAGAAACCACTCATTCAAACACAGACACATTTTTTGAACTCCTTTCTCTTTTTCTTCATTGATTGGGAGGGGGGGAGGAGGGGCTGGGTTTTGTTTTTTTTTTAAATCTTTTCTTTTACTTGTTTTCTGTTTTCTTTTGCTTGATTATTCTTTCATTTTACTTGCTTCTAATTCTACTGATTTCTTTCTATTCCTTAATAGGATTCTTATATTACTTTTCTCTCTTCCTTCTCGTCTTTTATTTTTATTTATTGGTGGTACCAGGGATTGAACTCAGACCTTTGCACTTGCCAGGGAGGCACTTATTCCACTGAGCTATCTCTCCAGCCCCTCTCATCTTTTATTTTTAAAATTTTATTTCTTTCATCTTACTTTCCCTTCCCCTTCAATATTTTGGCATTATTATAAACCTTTATTGATCTTTAGCTATATATTTCACACTATACTACTATTGCTGAATAATTTTCTATTGTTAATGGTGATACACTTGTTGTGTTTAGTAGATACTATATGTAAACATTTGGTTTATCTTTGTGTCTGTACCATTATTGCAGATTGCATCTGAATTGTTAAGGACGGTAGAGTGCTAGCTTTATTGGATCTTATGGTATGTCAATATCCAGTTTGTCTGTGAATCTACCGTTGTTGCTGATTTCATTGCTATTACCAGAGAGGAATAGTTCTCACTATTAACTGGTTTTTGTTGTATGCTAATATCTAGTTTGTCTTTACATTATCAATAAATTTCAGTTCATTTCTGGAGAACTGAATGTTGGGCCAGTTATGATGCAGTTTCCTCTCCAAGTTAATAGATTGGTCTAATCTTCAGAGAAAAAGGCCACATTCAGAATACATTACTGGAAAGCAGATACTAACTAAAGAGATTTACATAATAGCGACAAAGTCTTTCCACTATAATTGACCTACAACCCTGACCAGAGAAATTAAAATTGAATTAAAACATGAGAAAATAGGCAAACAAAATATCCCCTACACTCCCAACTCCCCCACATCTGATCCTTGGGCAGCAATGGGGAAGAAATAAAAGCCAAATAGCTGAATTAGCTGAAGTGATAAAAGAGGAGACATAAAAAGATCGCTTTGCTTGGTGTTTGATGACCTCAAAAATAACTGAACTGAACAAATACTGAACTTAATAAACAACATGATCAATGAGTTAAATAAGGCACTAATTAAAAAGCTAGCTGAGATAAACAAAATGATTTTAGTAAACACCATGACTGACCAGTTTATCAAAGAAATAAAGGCCATAAATAGTACCAAAGAGAAATCCAGGAGATTAAAGTTTCTGTTGAAAGTATGGGCAACAGAAGTGACCAATGTAAGGACAGAGTGCACTCACAAAAATACAGGACTGATGTAGATGACTATATATTCAGAAATACCTATGAAAAATTAATCTAACTGCTTCTTCATGACTAAAGAAGACTCATATAAGATTACTGCAATTAATGCTAACCAGAAAACAGCACAAATGGCATTTAAAAAACACTGTACAAGAATCACAGCAAAATATGTTCCAAATATGGGGGGAAAATTTAGTATATAAGCACCTGAGGCACATAGAAGCCCAAACAGAGTAATACTTCAGTTCATGAATTCTTTGGTTTACAAAAAAGTTGGTTCACAAACAAAAGCATTTGAAAAATGTTGTTTTTGTTCACAAACTCTGCCCTGGGTGATGAACATAACCAAGGTCATCTTTCTCACATGAACATGAACATGGCCATCTTTTCCAGAATTGTGGAACAAACTAGGTTCTTGAACTGAGACAACACTGTAGCAACAATCAAAAATAAATACTTCTCAAGGACACATTGTAGTCAAAATTTCAGACATTCAACACAAAGACAGAATCATAAAGACTGTTAGAGAAAAACAGCAAATCACTAATACGGGTAAACCCGTTAAGAGTTACAACAGATTTCTCAAAACAAATATTAAATGTCCTGAGAGGTAGAGTAAAGTGTTTCAAACTCTAAAAGAAAATAACTTCCAACTCAGAATGATATATCCTGCAAATCTATCTTCCAAAATTGATAGAGAAATAAGGATTTTGCAAAGTCCACCTTAAGAAATTCATTTCCACCTACCCAGCACTTTAAACAATTCTCAAGGAAATCCTAGAAAGAAACAATGAAGCCAACAATGCCAAAAAAACTAATTTAGTGAATACACTGGGAAGGTGACTGGGTAAGCAAATAGCAAAAAGAAAGAAGTCTGCAATAGAAAATAACACAATGACAAGAATAAGTCAATATCTACTAGTAATAACTCATTTTGATTGGTCTCAACCCTACAATCAAAAGACACAAATAGACAGATTGAATCAAAAAACAAAACTGAACAGTATGTTCTGTACAAGAAACACATTTAATCCAAAAAGAAATTCATACAGTATACAAAAAAGGATAGAAAACAATATTCCAAACAACAGGAGCCCATAAACAAGCAGGAGTCGTTATCCCACTTTCAGAAAAGTTAAATAAAATCTAAAATTGATCAAAAGAAGCAAAGAATGTTATTAAATATTGGTAAGGAAACAATTCAATAGGAAGAGATGACAATTATAAGTATATATACACTGAAAACTGTCACACCCAATGTCATAAAGCAAACACTACTGGATATAAAGGATCAAATAAATATCAACACAAGTGTAACAGGAGATAACAATACTCCACTACTACAAACAGATAACCAGACAAAGCAATCAACAAAGGAATATCAGAGTTTAACCATATCTTCAAACAAATGGGCTTAATAGATATCTATAGTGTTCCACCCCAAAATAACATAATACATTCTTCTTAGCAGCACACACAACTTTCTCCAAAACAGACTACATACTAGACCATGAAGGACATTTAAATAAATACAAAAGAACTGAAATTCTCCCATGTGTGCTCTAAGATCATAGTACAAGGCTAGAAATCAATGGAAAAAGAGAACGTAGAAATTATGCAGACACATGGAGATTAAACAATACATTCTTGAATAATAAATAGGTGATAGAAGAAACAAGGAAACAAACAGTTCATAGGCTCAAACAATAATGCCAGTAAAACATGCAAGAACCTACAGACATAATGAAAGTAGTCATCCTAAGAGGAGAGTTTGTAACTTTTAATGTCTACATCAGAAGAGCAGAGCTCAAATAAATAATCTAGTGATGTACTTTAAAGTCCTAGAAAAACAAAACCAATAAAAATTCAGTTATCACAAGGAAAAAAGTTTAAATATTAGATCAGAAATTAATGAAATTGAAACTAAATTTTTTTCTTAGAAAATGAATCAAAGAGCTGGTTCATTGAAAGAAAAAAAAATAGACCCTTAGACACTCTTATCAAAAAAAAAAAAAAGGAAAGAAAAAGACTTGTGTTAATGTATGTAGAAAGAATAAAAACAAAATTACAACAAAATCCAGATTATTAGTAACCATCTCAAAAACTTGTACTCCAATATACTGAAGAATCAAAAAGAAATGGCCAGCTTCTTAGATGGATGTATCAAAACTGAAGGAAGAAGATATAAAATCCCTGCGTAACCCACTAACAGACAATGAAATTAAAGCAATAATTTAAAAAGCACCAAGAAATCCCAAGACTGAATGGATTAACCACTGAATTTTACAAGAACTTTAGAGACAATCTAACACCAAAACTCCTGAAACTTTTGACTGAACTGGAAAGAAAAGGAGTGCTGCCACACTCACTCCTGGAAGCTGGCATCACCTTGAGCTGCAAATCAGTCAAGGACTCAACTAAAAAAGAAAACTAAAGGTCAAATTCTTTAATGAACATAGAAATAAAAATCCTCAACAAGATCCTGGCAAGCAGAATGCAGCAAATCACAGTATAATTATCTTTCTGTTTTATGTTTTTTGACCTGTCAGTCTAGTTGGTTGTTAATCTGTGTACATGATAATTAACTTGATAAAGACTTATAAAAGAAATAAATAAATCTGATGCCAGCAGAAACACCTTTTAATGGGGACAGAAGGAAAGGAAAAGATATGTGTGATGTACATGTAATAGTTCTCCAACAACAAACGTGATTATTACTCACTGAAAATAGGAACTGATAAAAATACTTTTTTAATTTAAAAAATTAATTCAACAAATCATCAAGAAGATCATGACCAAGTAGGTTTCATCCCCGGGATCACAGGATGGTCCAACATATGGAAAGCAGTGAGTGTCATACATCATATAAAGAGAAGGACAAAAATTACATGTGATCTCAACAGGCACAGAAAAAGCCTATGACAAAACCTAGCCTTTGTTCATGATATAAACCCAGAATAAAGTAGGCACAGGAGAACATTATCTCTATCTGATAAAATTCATGGCAAGCCTTCTGCCAACATCATACTAAAGATGGAAATTTCAGAAGCTTTTTCTATAAAATCAGGAATAAAACAGATATCCATACTATGTATACCACTACTATTCTAGAGAGTATTCAGATATTTAGCTAGATAGATAAGATTAAAAAAATTATACACACACACACACACACACACGCATATGGAAAAAGCCAAAATACCTTATTTGTACAAGCTACTTTGGTTTACATAAAGGATCTGAAAATTTCCACCAAAACACTCCCAGAACTAATCAATCAATTCATCAAGTTAGCAGCATACAAAATCAACATACAAAAATCAATAACATTCATGTAAGCCAATAATGAACCCACTGAGACAGAAATTAGGAAAACAATACCATTCACAATAGTTTCAAATAAAATTGTAAGCCAGGTGTGGTGGTGCATGCCTATAACCCCAGCATTCCGGAAGCTGAGGCAGAGGATCATTGTGAGTTTCAGGCCAGCGTGGGCTAAAAAGTGAGCCCCAGGCCAGCCTGAACTGCAACCCTGTCCCAAAACAAAACAAAGATACTTAATAATTAACAAAATGAAGTAAAATAACTCTATAACAACAATAACAAAAAATGCCATTCTGAAAATGGAGATCAAAAAGGACATCAGAAAATCAAAATATATCCCTGGTTCCTAGATGGGCAGAACCAATATTGTCAGAATAGCCACACTACCCAAGTCAATACACAGATTTAAGGCAATTCCAATCGAAACACCAACAGAATTCTTCACTGAACTAGAAAAAGCCACGTTACAATTCATGTGGAACCAGAAGAGACCTATAATACCAAAATAAATCCTGGACAACAAGAGCAGGAAACATCACAATCTCAGATTTCAAGTTATATTACAAAGCTTCAGTAATTAAAAATAGCATGATACTGTGGGGGAGGGACAGCCATATGGATTAATGATGCAAAAAACAGGACGTAGAAACAACCCCAGGAACATTCAACCATCTGATCTTTGACAAAGAGGTCAAAAAATACATTGTAGGAAAAATAGCCTTTTAAACAAATGGCTCTGGGAAAACTGGTCATACACATGCAGAAGATTAGTGTAGACTCTCACCATGACTAAAATAAAATTGAAGTGGATCAAAGATCTAAATATTAAAACATAAACATTTAATTTTGGAACATAAAAGATATAATATTCTTTTTGATTTTAAAGATAATAAAAAAGATGCAGAATTTCAAAACAAGATGATAGGAAATTAACAATGGTCATTATAATGCATATTGTTATTTTCAAACTTATTGCTCAAATTACCAAATATAGGCATATAAGATTAATCAAATAATATAAACACTAACTGTTCCTTTCACTGAACTAATAGAAATTAATTGTACTATTATCTTAGCTATCTTATGTTTGTGTCCGTACATACATATATATATATATATATATGTATATATAAAATTTCTTCTTTTCTCCTTTCCCCCTTCTCAGTTGTTCTTTCCTTTTGAGCAGGTTACTGCCCTTTCACAATATCTATTTTAGCTTTTGTATCTTATTTGCTCTGTTAGTTTCTTACACTAGGGAGACAATATGATGTTTACACATGCAAGTCTGATTTATTTCACTGAAGCCACAGACATAGACAAAGACTTTCTGAACAAGACCAGAGTTGCAAAAAATAATAACATCAAGAATCAGCAAGTTATTTCATATCAGTAAAACAAATTCTTCACAGGAAAGGAAACAACCAACAGAGTGAAGATATAATGTAGATAATGGAAAAAAAAATGTTACCTGCTACTCCTTGCTCAGAGCACTAATATCTAGAATACAAAAGAACTCAAAGGAATGAGAACCCCAAAGGAAAAGACCCAATCAAAACTTCCACACCTTAAGTAAATATACACTTCTCAGAACAAGAAGTATAAGTGGCCAGTAAACAAATAAAAAATTGTTTCTCATCTCTGGCCATTAGAGAAATGCAACTCAAGCAACACCAAGATTCCATCTGACCTCAGAAAGAAATCAAGAAATTAAATAATAAATGCTGGCAAGGCTGTAGGAGAAAAGAAATACTTTTGTACTGTTGGTGGTAACATATAAAGAATTTTTAAAAATCAAGACTCCAAATTCAAAGACCCAATCCAAAAATGAGCATCTGAGATGAATACAACTTCACAAATGAAGAGATACAAGTAGCAAATAAGTATATGAAAAAATGCTCAACATCATTGGTCATCCAAGAGATGCAACTTAAAACAAGGCTGAGATACTTTCTCACGCCAGAAAGGATGACTATCATCAAGAAGCGAACCAAGAACAAATGCCAGTGAGACTGTGGGGGAAAAGGAGCCCTTCTCCACCATTGGTGGGAATGAAGACTGGTACAACCACTATGGAAAGCAGTACAGAGATGCCTCAAAAAATAAAAATAAAAATTCCACTTGAGCCAAGTATTCACCTTCTAGATATCTTCCTGCAAGAGTTAAACATAGTATATGTTAGTCATATATCAGTACCCATGAGTACAGCAGCACAATTCATAGCCAAATCTTGGAAACAGCCTGGATCCATCAACAGATGAATGGATTAAAAATGTATTTATATACAAGGGAGTACTACTCTGCTATAAAGAAGGAAAACCTTAAGTTATTTATAGGAAAATGGATATTCCTTGAGACCGCATAGTTAAGTCAAATAAATGAGACACACAAACTTAAATATTGTATTGTTTCTCTTGTATGAGAAATCCAAGGTATAATTTAAAAAGCAAAATTAAAAGTAGATAATACTTTTATTACAGGGAAATAGATTTTTTTGCAAACAGAATAAGATCAAGAGATAGAGTTGGAAGGAGAGGAAAAGAAGTAAAAGAATGAAGACATGTGATGTGCACATGCCAGCTCTCCACAATGAATGACATTATCACATATTGCAAACACACACTAATAAAATAATGAATAATTTTTTAAAAAATAATTCTTCCTCCCTTACCAATGAAACTGTAAAAATTGTCTTTTTCTCTGCAACAGCAGTTACAAGTCTTTGGAAGAGAATTGTCTAAGCTAGTGATAGAGAAATTTAGAGACTATGGCCCAAACTGCAACACCAAGCCCACTGGTTCATGGCAAAGCACTAACACTATAATTAAATCCAAATACTGTGGTGTTAGTTTAGGAAAAAGAACTTGTACATTAACGTGTGTATGCCATAGGTTCTCCACCACTGGTATAAGCCCTTCCAGGAAAGAAATATTATACTACTCTTCTTATGGGAGCAGTAGAGATTAAACACAAAAATAGTTGAGTGCTCCAAGGTTTACACCCAATCATTCTTAAGAGTGTGTAAAGCACAGGCAAGCCCATGAACTCTTCTATATCCATTAGAGATCTCAGCCATACCTGTATCTATTAAAACGGAAAACAGGGACTCTAATCCAGCAAACCCTCTTCTAGGATTTATTGCATGCATAAAATGACATGTATAATAAAGTATTTACTTCAGAATTTTTTTTAATGTATTTGGTGCAGGGTCTCACTATGCAGCTCAGACTTGCAGTGATCCTCCTGTTTTCAGCCTCCCCAGAGCTGGGATTACGGGTGTGAGCCACCATGCCCGGGGTGCCTGGGGGTGGGGCCAGCATGGCATGTGGTGCCAGATATCAAGCCCCAGTCCCTGCACTTGCCTAAGCAGGCACTTAGTCTGCTGAGCTATCTCACCATCCCTAGAACTGTTTATAATGATGAAAAATTGGAAGTAAACTAAAAGTCCTTTGAGGATATATATATATATATATATATATATATATATATATAATTTGTCCATATATCTATTATTTAGCCATACAAATGAATGTAGAAATTATCTATATAATTTGTAGAGTGATCAACAAAATTACTATCAAGTGAAAAACTTGGTATAATCATTATATGTGTAATGAGTTGTTATTTGTATAAAACAGATGAAAATATTTATTAAAAAATCTCATAAATTCCTGGAATAACTACATAGCATATTCACATTCAAAAACTGATTCTCCAGGAAGGCGAGCTAGAGAGAGGTAAGAGGTAGGCGAAAAGTGTTATCCTCACTTAGTATCTTTTCAATTTCTATCAGTATCATTCATACTTAAAATATATCCAATTGCTTCTAAAAGCCAAGGAAACTTTTGCTGCAGTTCAGTTTTCCCCTCAAGAAAAATGAAGTAAATCCTATATAAAACACTCATAATCCATCCAAAAGTAGCTGATTAGTAGTAAAGAAATGAAGTTGGTTTTTATCAGTTTGAGAAAAGAATTTGTTCTTGCTTTAGCAGTTTACAATTTTGTATTAATAAATGAACAACATGACTTACTAATGAATATATGAATTATGACAGAGAGTTTCACTGAAATTTTCTGCAATCTATATTTATATCTATATATCATTGTTTTACTACTTTGGGGGTATTTTATCTATTCCGTGGAGGCTTCCATGTAAGAACATATAGTAAATGCCACTACAGCCCTGATTGATCCATAATGATACATAAAAATGAACCCTTCCATGGGAAGATAAAATTGTTATTTACATCAAAGCTTTACACAATGCCCAAGCACTGTTGCACACTTAGAAAAATTAGAAACCAATAGTAATAACCAAAAAAAAATTGTAAGAATATCATTACATTTACAAAAGCTCTGGAGTCATTTCACACCAATTATAATTAAGCTCTAATTGTAATTATCCTTAACTTCCTCTATTTTGCACACTTCAGATTAAATAGGTCACTTACCTGAGGGAATGATAAAAGAGTTCAAAGTATTGTTGCCCTTTTTACAAATATATCCCAGTTTCTGAACACATTCCAGGTTTTCCCACTTAGCATTTTTTCCAGGATTTAGGGACACGCAGCTTTTTCCAGGTTCCGCTGATGGACTTCCTTTGAGAAAACAAGAGTTAAAGTGGGCTATGACAGGGATTCCAAGCCAATAGCTCTCCCCAGCCCCGAGTCTTGATCCTTGAGATTTAATGGATCCCCAGTCTGTCTTCTGCTACACATTCACAAATAAATATTTACTGACTGCAGAGCAAAAGACATGATGGGTATCTATTTGTGTCCTTCTTGGTGGATCATTCCACTACCTAAAATGTTGATGAGAAAAGTATACTACTTTAAACTAACTGCTTTCCCCATCAACTAGTAATGAATCTAAATCTTCAACTTCAAGCAGTTGTCACATTGTATTACATTATGTATCACAGAGAGGTACTTAACAAAGAGAATACATGACCCTTCAAACAAGACATGTTAAACACAGTTGATACACTGAAAAAAACAAAAAAAAAAAAAAAAAAAAAAAAACCTAAGTCAAGCTAACAGCAGAACCAGGCTAGAGAAGCTCTGGACATAGAGAAACCTCCGATCAGACAGAAGAAAAAAAAAAAAAAAAAAAGGATGGGCAGGGGCAGTGGTAACTGAAAGGAGAGCTGGAATTACAATACACCATCTTCAGCTCAACCCACTGCAGAATACTTCCAGGAGCGAATGTCTTATTCATTTCTTAATGAAACCTGGTTAAAGAAGCAGAACCAGCATTGCTAATGCAATGCACACGTGCATGGACGCCTGCATTTTTTATGCTCTTTGCTACTCTGGCACACGGTTTTAAGACCAGTGCTCCAGCGCCAGCTGCCTCTCACAGAAGGAAGAAATAAGCTACACTCCTCTAGAGTTGCTGCTTTGAGACTTCCGCTACGTGTATGAACTGTCTCTCCTTCACTTACCCTTCCTGAAAGATGGAAATCACACTACCTGTTCCATCGGGTCTTTATCAGAAAAACTTTCAGGTTACTTCATTAGTACACAAGGAAATACTACAATGACAGTTTTAAAATGTTCATATTGTGAACAAAAAACAGAACAGATAAGGTGTCAGTGCTAGAAAGAAACTTCCCAAACTCATACACTGCATAGCCAATTGTCATTCATATATTCATTAGTAAGTCATGTTGTTCATTTATTAATACAATAATACTATCAGCTTTTAGATATTAGTGCTCTCTCATCATTTATGTAAAATTTATGTAAAATATCCTCACTTGAAATATAAATGTAGATGCAGTACTTAGCAAATGCTCATTAGACATGATTGATTGAGCAATTTATATAAAAACAACTTATAATATTCCAAAAAGTTTCTAATTTTAGTTTTAAAAATCATGCTTTCAGAAGTAAATTTAATCATGCACTCAGTTCTCAGGAATTTGGAAAATTTGAGAAAAACTTTTTATTTCTTTTTATATTAATATTCTACTTTCATATCTTCATTTGCACCAAAATTAGCCCCGAGTTCTCTCACTGAACTCTTAGATGCAAAATTAAATATTATCATCCTTGCTTTCAAAATTAATAAGAAAATGACCTGCTTAATGTTGTACAACTTAGCTGCTAAGAGAATAAACTCTAGTCTCCTAACAGATTATTATTGTTTAATGATCTATTTAAGTTTCACTGGGGGGCTGGGGAGATAGCTCAGTAGAATAAGCACCTGCTTGGCAAGTGCAAGGGCCTGAGTTCAATCCCCAGTTCTGCAAAACAAAAAAAAAGTTTCACTGGTATTCTTCAACTTAAGTGAGTGCATGAGTAGGAATAGAACAAATATTTACTTATAAAAAGGAATATCTTATATTGTCTTATAGTAATATTCACTTCCCATGAATAAAACTATCATTTTAAGATTCAGGAAGCTGGCTGGTGGAGTAGCTTAGTGGGTAAACAAATTTTAAAAAAAATGTATTTAGGTATTGCAGGGTCTCACTACACAGCTCAGATTCAGTCGTGATTTTCCTGTTTTCAGCCTCTCCAGCACTGGGATTACAGACATGTGCCTCTCTGCCCAGACCCTATGGTCAGTTTAGCCTGCCCTGGGGGCAGGGCTGGTGTGGCATTTGGTGCCGGGAATCAAACAGCTATCCCTATGCTTGCCTAAGCTTGCCTAAGCAAGCACTTTAGTCTGCAGAACTATCTCAGCTGCCCAGCAAGCAAATGCTTAGCACAAAAAAATAATAATAATAATGCAAACAGCTCTGTGCCACAATGCATTAAAAGCAGAATTTCATAGTAAAATCTAATCAATTTTAAAAAAAAATTAAGTCCTGAAAATTTTCCTCATGCTTTTATGTGTATTTGGAATACTATTTAATCAAAGATTTTCTTCTTTCCTTCCTTTCTTTTTTTTCTTTTCTTTCTTTTAATGCATTTTGTACAGGGTCTCACTACGCATCTCAGACTAGTAGTGATCCTCCTGTACTCAACCTCCCCAGCACTGACATTACAGGCTTGAGCTACACCTGGTCTCCAAGGATGGCTCAGTGCACCTGGGGGCAGGGCCAGCATGGCCTGTGCTGCCAGGAGTTGAATCTTGGTCCCTTCACTTGCCCAAGCAGGTGCTTAGTCTATATTGCTAGCCCAAAGATATTCTGTATTCTTTTTAATACAGTTCAACATAGAAAATAGAGAGTTTAATTTTTAAGCCAAATGTAAAAACCATTCATTGGCTTTAAAAAAGAAATCTAGGCATATCAAAGAACACCATAACAGAATTGTTTGCAGAAGAATTGATAAAGATGGAACCTATTGGTTACTTTTCTCCTACCCTACACCCATAGAAGACATCACTAATTGTTCACTGTACCCTTTCCTAACAAACCAATATCACCAGTAAGATGGGGTTCAAAGAGTTGAAATCATAATCAAGGTTAAGATACAAACATTTCAGCCTTGATCTTTCATTTTCTCTGGATAGCTATTTCTACATATAACTTCCATTCAGTAATGAGTCTCCTCGTAGCTCTGACGCACGTATATTGTGACAACACAGAAATAATAATTCCAGCATTTTCTGCCCTCCAGGAAATTAGAAAGCTATTATATATTTAGCCATGCCTTGACTTTATTTTTCTACAAACTACAAACTGTCAACAAGTGATAATAAACTTTTTATGCTAGTATGCAATACTGTAATCTATGACTGAGATGGCATTTTTAATTCAACTCTAGGTTAAAAACAGGAGAAAACAGTGTGAATATAGACCTTAAAGTCTTTGTAAACGTGACAGTAATATTACAAATATCTCACAACTCCAAGTAATCAAAAATTTGCCAACCTAGAGTAATTTCCACTCACATAAATTCTACTGTGTGTATAAATACATATGTGTAAAATGTTTGACTATTACATGTGGCACATATGTTACAGATCATGAATGTTTATGAACACCTTGAATTGAAATATCAAAAGAAATTCAAAAAGTTAGAGAAGAAAATGCAAAGGTGAGTCATGCGGAGCTTTGGAAGTGCCTTGTCAGTCTTTACAAGTAGCTTTCTGCTTCTTTCCAGGATTATGACAAGGTTGATGTAAAAATCAAATAGACAGTAATTATTAAATATTTATTAAATATATCCGATAAGTCCTGTTTAAGAATAGCTACAAAATTTGCTTCTCAATATAGTGCCTTTACAAATCAAGAATACTTTAAACAGACTTGTATTGATTTATGCAGTAATCCCAGAAAATAAGTCCTTACCTCAGGAATCTGGCACTATCTAACCTTACAGTATGAGCAGCTTTAAGTCTAGCTGGCAGATTTCAAAGTAAGAAAAAATACAGTACATTGAACAAAGTCCCCAGTTCTTCTCAGATCTACATTTGAGATGTTAGAGTTTTCCATCATATCCAGGTAAATAAAATTTGGATGAAATCAATCACAGACAGGCTTAGCCTTACCTGGCAACCAGTTCAAGTATCGGAATGGACTGCCACCACTCCACTGCCAACCGCTGTTAAAACTCAGACTGTTAAGTCCAATCCAGAGTCCTGAAGTCAAGGGACTCGTCAATCCTATAGATTAAGAGACAAAACAAAACTGGCATTCAGAAAGGGCAGTGAAATGATGCTTAACTCAGTCTGTAACTGAAGGCAGCCATGGCCATCAGGCCTAGTGCATCTCCTTTCATTCTCCAAGTCATCTAAAGCACAGACCACTGTCTTTTCCATTGACAGGCAAAGAAATAGGCAGAGAGTGGAGAGGCAAACTAGTAAGACTTGTGTAACGTTTTGGCCCAGATCTAGGCGCACAGGAAGAAAATGTTCAAATGAGGAGAGGAGGAAGGGAGGGGGAGGGGAAAGAAAACAAGAAAAAACTAAAGAAGAAAAAATGGAAATAAAAGCCTTTATGAATAAGGAGGGGAGAAAGGGTTGAAGGCAGCATATGTGAATGGGGAATAAAAGAAACAGCTATATCATGTACAGGTGCAAGTGCTCTAGGATGAATGATATCTATCTATTTATCGATCGATCGATCGATCGATCGATAGATAGATAGATATAATGTAGCAATGAAATCTGATCAGATAAAAAGAACATAGGCATAAATAAGTTTCAAAACTATAAGTAATGCACAGATTAAAGAAGAATTAATCATATATTATCTAAGACTGCTTAGCTAAATTACTGTTTAGCCTGATAAAAAATAATTGTACTTCTTTTTTTTCCCCCATTACTTAAAAAAGAATAAGGTTTCAGGGTTGGGGAGATAGCTTAGTGGACTAAGTGCTTGCCTGGCAAGTGCAAGGTCCTGACTTTGATCCCTGGTACCACAGGAAAAAAAAAAGTGGGGGAGATTTCTCACTAAGCTGCCCAAGATGGGCTTGAATTTACAATCCTCCTGCATCAACTTCCCAGAATGTTGGAATTACAAGCAGACAGCACCACATCCAGTGGATTATAGCTCTTTAAGGGAAGCATTTATCTTTTGTATCCTTCATCAGATCCGGTACTTCTAAGCTAGTCTTCAATAATTAATACTTCTTAAAATGGGGTCTGACAATGGAATACTCATCTCTAACAAAGCTAAACAAAAAAAGGAAATTCAAAGGAAGGACCACTTTGTATCTGTATATACAAAATAGTTAGGATAGATATACAGCTACTTTTTCTTAATTCAATGAGAAGAAAGATTTGTATTAATAGTAATTGGACAAGATATCATGTCTGTATCTTGTACTATGAATAACCACTAAGAAGATAAAAATATTCAATGTATGAATTATTGAATCTGTCCTATTGATCGGTTCTGAAACTATCTCATTGCTGTTTCTCAATAAAATTAATTTTAAAAATGGAGCCTGATATATAATATGTGCTCAACAAATATAAATGGTTACTGTTATTATAATTATTGTCACCATTTCTATTAGCTGCACCTAGAATTAGAGTTAGCAAAAGGTATGATTTAGAAACCAAGTCGAAACTGTGTTAAATTCATCACTTAAAAAGCTGAGGGGTGTTTGCCCAGTGAGCCTGAGTTTCTAGATTCCATTGCAGCTCCACCAAACCACACAAGGGTAATGCTTAAAGCCCATGAGTCACTGCTATGGGTGTGTTAAGATGCCCCCACAGCCTCATGCATGCAGTCCCCGCGCTTCTGCTCAGGTGGCTAGATCTAGAGTGTGATTGATTGTTAGGGCAATGATGGGATTGAGGGTGCTGGAATTACGGTGGGTGATTACTGGATCAGTCCACTCACAGGATTGGCTCTGCCCTAATCCCAGCAGACTGGGTGAAATATAAGGGACAGAAAGAGGGTTGCCTCCCCTTCCCTCGCTTGCGTCTGCTGTCTTCTGCTGCCAAGAACTACTTCTCTGCTCTGCCCCTCTGCCAATGCGCCCTTCCTTGAAGCCAGCCAACTATGGACTGAAACCTCTAAAGACTATGAGCCAAAAAACCCTTCCTTCTTTAACTTTGAATGTCAGGTATTTTGTCTCAGCAATGAGAGAAAAGTAACTAAACAGTCAGCCCAATTTTTTTCCTCTAATATCTATCTATGATTGTACATAGAACCACATCAAGATTCTTTAGTGTGACCATACCAAGAGTGTGTGCATGTCCTAAATTTTTAGGTTTTCGATTTTCCTGCATGAATTGTTATATGCCAACTTGTGGACTTAGCTATGATAGGACTGTATTAATGAACAGTATCATAATGGTCTTTTTATTTGCATTTCTGCAGAGATTTAATTTATCTTCTAGGCAGTTCCTACGAAAACTTGTAAAAGCCATCAGGGTAGCAAGAAACATTTCACTTCCTGTGAATCCATATAGTAGTTATAAATCAGATTCAAAATTTAAGGATTAAATATGGTCCCAAGCTTTTGACTTTCAGGAAGGCAGACACAGAAGTAAAGATAACAAGATGGCTATGCAGACCGTAGCAGATCACATCACCAGCTTGGAATACATTTACAGAAGCAAAACATCAAAATATCACTTGTGTTTACTTTCTACGTGAGACACAGGCAGGTGAAACAGAAGACAGCTGAATTCCAGTTCAGCTACCCCTTGAAAATGAAGCATTAAGCAAGTTTCTGAGAAGAAGAATATTAATTTATAAAATGAGGATAAGACGATGTATTTACGGGGGGGTGCGGGCTTCAGTAATAAGTCCTGGTGTTTGCCACACAGCAGCTGCTCAATAGATGGTGCTGCATTTAATCTCAGAATCATCAAAATGACTAACACATTTTTAAAAAGTATTTACTTCTCAAAATTCACAGAGAAAATCAGCTTTACTGTGTGTGTGTGTGTGTGTTTCCCTCCCTCTTCTCTCCCCTCTCCTCTCCTCTTTCTCCTCTCCCTCTCCTCTCCTGTCCTCTCTCTCCTCTCCCTCTCCTTTCTCCTCTCTTCTCTCTCTTTTCTCCCCTCTCTCCTCTCTCTTTCTCTCTCCCGACCTCTCCTCCCCCCTAGGGTTTTGAATATGCTAGTCTGGAACCGATACAAATCCCCAGCCTTTGTCTTTTTAAAAAAAAAATTTTATTCATCTTAATGAGAAAAAAATAAAATAGCAATGAAACAGTTTCAAAACAGGTAAGACCGTTACAATAATTAATACATTGCGTATTGTTGTTTTCGTAGTCGTTATTCCTAGTACAAGATGCAGACATGATATCTTGTCTAAACACTATTAGTACAAACTTTTCTTCTCATTCAACTAAGAGAAAGTGGCTGTAAGTCTATCTTAACTATCTTGTATATACATATATATTTATTTTCCTACAAAATGGTCCTTTATATCCCCCTTTTTTGTTTTGTTTTGTCAGAGATGGGTGTTCTATTGCTGTTAGAGAAGCTGTATTTAGAGAAGTCTTTAAAGGACCTTTTCATACTTGATGCCAGTCCAAATATTGGAGGTGCTTGAATTCAGCAAAATAACCCATCATAGTCCAACAGTCCACAATAGTAGTGAGTTATCAGCACAACTGGCAATTGTCCAAAGTTATTGACTTGAGCCTTTTACAGCTCAGCATACTAATACAGCTTTACTTTTTATATCTCATGGTTATACTTTACTGCTGGATGGTTAAGAACACGTTGAAGCAAGGCCTTTATTTTAATTACTTTAAAAGTCTAAATATTTGTGGCTTTTCCTTTTAACAGCATATTTCCAAACAGCAGGATTACAAACATCCACTCACACCATTGTTTTCTAGATTCTTCCTCGATCTATCCTAGTTAATAGCAAATGCTCCAAATATCTTTCAGCAAAAAAAGGAATGCCTTTCCTCTATTTTATCTTTTGCATTTCCTGTCAGGCTTTTTTTTTTTTCTTCTATTACAGGATATTTTTGACTGACAGGAAGGCAGTCAGTACTCCAAAATCTCTTTAGAAAATTTACTCTTATCCAGATTGTAGCTAAAATTTGCTGACTAAAAACCTCAGAGGTTTGAATAAGATTCAGGCAACTGAGGTAAACTCAGCCCTGAATGTCTGGGATGCGTTGGCACTAATGTCACCCCAATGAGTCTAGCCAGGCAGAGTCACTATCTACTCCTATCTCTTCTTTCTTCTAGGCAGAGAAAGGAGAGACTAAAAGCTATCTATGAACTGTGTCTTGGCTCCCAGAAGGCCAGAAAACAAGTAAAAATTAGAAAAGTCAAACTATAATCTGGGCCTGGGGAGATAGCTCAGTAGAATAAGCACTTGCCTGGCAAGCGCAAGGGCCTGAGTTCAATCCCCAGTTCTGAAAAAAAAAAAAAAAAAGAAAAGAAAAGAAAAGAAACTATAATCCAAGTTTTAAACAAGAATAGGTGCCAAGTGCAGCCTTTTGGACCTTGATATGGTTTTCCACTGCACAAATGGTCTCCTTCGCACATTTATGTAAGTGTGCACAAATGACCCGAGCTTTGTCTTGAATCACTTCTTTCTATTCCTTCATCAACTACGTGAATGTATGTTCACCTCGTTCCATACCTTCTCTGTCTCTGTATTTTTATTTCTACTTAGAAATATGAGTTGCTCAGCGATTTGTCCTAGTATTAGAAGGGTCCCAAAGACCAGTACAAAACAGAGTAGCTAAGTTGACAGAGGCAGGATTTTTCCTTCAAATCTAAGTGTATGAACACACACTTTGAGGTCATCTTGTTTCTCCATGCTCTTTCCATTTAAAGACAGAGAGAAATGTGTTTCAGCAAATGACGCTTGTCATCCCCAACAGTTGGAAAAATGCCAGTACAGGGAAAGCAGGCAAGAGTGAGAACATGCTGTGGTCCCCATGTTGGGTCACGCACATTATCCCTTTAAAACCTCTGGCCACTGAGGCAAGGAAGCCTCTGGTGGGGTCCCTAAAACTGCCACCCAGTTTCAGACAGGGGACTGAGGCAGCCTGGATCCACAGTATATGCCCACGAACCCTAAATCCTGTATCAGTGGCTGGGTTCAACAGGAATCATCACAGAGTTACACCGACACAGTCCCTCAGCCTTCTGCTCCAGGATTACCTAAGAGAAGGATAAAATACAGATTCCAGAAACAGTTGCTGATCTAGAATCTCTGAAGCCAGGCCCTGGCCGCTTCAGTCTAGCAAAGTTCTCAGAAGGTGAGTAAGCGACTGCTCCTGTTCAGGCACCACACCACTTAACAGTCATCCGGCTATAACCTGTCCAGCTGTCCAAACCATGAGGCTGGATTTCTAAAGAATTTTTTCTATTTACCTGTAGTATCATTTGTCTGTCAGCAAAGATTCTCTGAGACTCTTTCTTGGAAGATTCTGTATGAATCTTCTTGCCAGGGGTAGGGGGACACAGTCATGGGATATTAGTCATTGTCAGCCTCACTATTCCACTCTTCACACAGCACTCCTTGCTTCCTGCATGGCATTTGTACTTACTCATCTGGTTTCCTGTTTATATCTGATTTCCTCATTGCTCTTTAAGCTCCATGTGGACAGAAAGGGGTCAGTTTTTGGTCCCCAAGAGCTAATGCTATGCCTGGCATACCTGGCAGTTTGTTAAATGAATGAAGAAAGAAAAAAAAATGATGCACGTATACAGATAGTCCTCACTTAATAACCTACCTGTTTAGCAATTGTTTGAACTTCTGACCCACTGCTCAGACTTACGACCTGTCTTTTATTTCTACAGTTCTGTACATCTTTATAGAGCCTTGATGTCTTTCTGGATACAGTGCACCTTTTTTATACAGTACTGTAATTTGTGCTGATAGTATTGTATAGTACAGCACAGTAGTTTTATGTCCTGGCACATATTACAGTATGACATGGAAAAGTTATGCAAATACAAGCAAAGTCATCAAGTGGGGCTTCCTTTGACCATTTCTTTGTTTGGAGTATGCTGATGGGCATCCTATGCAAAAGTCTGCATTCAGTGAGCAATTTAATGAACAAAATACAAAAACAAAACTCAGTTATTAAACAAGAGGAGTCTGTATTCTTACAGGAGAATGTATGTAACTGGCTGTTATCAAAGTGGTAAACAGATAAGAGAAATGGAAAGAATTATTTTTCCACTGTATAAAATTTGGGGAATTCCAGATTTTTTTTAACGCCATAGAAAAAGATTTGAGGGTGAGAAATATGAGACACTGAGGTCCTCCACAAAGAATGTAAGACTTGTCTTTTATCAAGATGATAAAATGCATGATGGAAACGAGAGTAAGGGCTGGGGATGTAGCTCAGTGGTAGAGTGCTTGCCCGGCATGCAGAAAGCCCTGAGTTCAATCCCCAGCACACCAAATAGACCACTGACAGCATCTTTGTGTTTAGCCATTTGTCAGGAAATGAAGTCACCAAAGCTAAACATGGCATCCACAGGGTCAGCAGTGTATGAATCTAATAGTGTCAGGGTGAAATGGGAGGAGGAAATTCTGAAAGTGGTCAACAGGATGTGGTTCTCCCAGTACAGATTTCTCATTGTGAACTCTGCCTCCCTAAGTTTGATTTTTAGAAGCTAAAACAGATACTCTTTTCTCAAGCAAACATTTTCATTTTTTTTGTTTGTTTGTTTTCTTTCTTTTTTCTTGTTGGGGGGTTGGATACAGGGAATCAAACTCAGGACCTTGCGCTGACCAGACAGATACTGTGCCACTGACCTACATCCACAGCCTTACCTTTTCTAATCTTTATAAGCTTACAACAGATGCCTAAGCATATTGCGGAAAGGATATTGATAAGATGTGAAAAATTATGGTGTCCAAAAATTGAGGAGACGGGAGGTAGAGAGGACTCAGGACTTCAGAGTAGTTCCTGACAGGTCTCTGCTGACAAGAGCAGTATCTCATTTAATCATTTCAAATTCTATGATGCTAAAGAAAGACATCCAAATTCCAGGGAGACCTGTCTACTGGCTACTTGACTGGCATGGTGCCACTGCTCGCGTCTAAGAGCAATATCACTCATCAGTTATGGCCAAGAAATCTTCAGGGTCCTTTGTGGAACGGGCTCTAGGAACAGCCACAACCGACAGAACAAAGTTGGTGCAGGAAACAAGACCTACTTCCCTTCCTTGGGGTCAGGTTCAGGGTGGAGATCTGTCACATCATCTGCACTCTCTGTTTAGGGAACACCTCCACCATGATGCCTAGAATCACTGGTGCTGCCTACTTTTAAGTTATGTAGAAATAAGCAATCATAATCCTATTTATACCTTATATTACCTGTTAGGTAGGTCTGCTCATGAATCTCCGTGATACTCAAGAGCTCAGCGTCCTGCTGTTGGCAGCTTTTCCTTGCCTGTTGCCATGTCAATGCAGATTTGGAGTTGATCTGGTAAAGGATGCTCGTCAGTGGGTCTTTAGTCCACAATCTTTCACTGCCCTCAACTGCAAAAAAAAAGTAAAATGGAAATGTCTGAGTTAGATGTTGGAAACACTTTCAAGGAAAGTGTTTAATTTTTTAAAATCTATTTATTTATCCACATATACAAAAGGATGCAACTTGAAGATATACACATGAAGTGGAATAAACCAGACCCAAATGTGTAAATAGCATATAGTCTCCCCAGTGTAAGAACTCAAAAGAAGAAATAAAAATTGAAAGGTATAACATAACACAACTAAATGGAAAGCAAGAACTTAAATATTAAACAATAAAGAGAGGGCAAGGAGAAAAGCTAGGAAACATGGCAGGGGCAAAACCATAAATTTATATGCACAATATGGTTAAGGCAATGATCCTGAGACTCTCCATCAGGTTTTTGAAACTAGCAGTTAATTGGTAGTATTCTCACCCTGACTAACTATGTATACTGATACCTGTGAACTAAGCAACTGCACCAAGGATAGCAAAGTGTAACACTAGGGTCATGCTTGGAATGCCTGTCATTCTGGTCTTCTAAATGTGTACTGCTTCTAATGTCATATCAATTATTGCTATACTCTCTCTCAAGTAAATGTTTGTTTTTTAAAAAAGGTAATAAAAGAAAACAAGAGATAAGAAAAAATGTCATAAGACTGTCCTGCTACAATGCTATATATGCTTAGATTTCTAAATTTCTGTGCAAAAATGTGTAATTGTTTATTTTTATTTATTTTTTTCACATTCTATAGGGATTTAAAGTTTAGCATATCAATGATTGTTGGAAAATACTTGTTCCATGTTATGTCTAAGGCATTTGATATTCAGACAGGCAGGGATGGTAAGCTCAACTGCCTCTGTTATAGGGTAATAATATCATTAAGTTTCTCTTCTGGAGGGTTTACAACTTATGTTTGCAGACCAAAAACCTAGAGAAAAAGAAGGGCTATAAGGATAGCCAACATTTTGGCCCTAGCCCTTTAAGGTCAGTGAGAACTCAAGACATAAGAGAACCTATACTGTAACATCCTGTAACTCAGTGGTGTCCCAAATTTTCTGCTCAAGGAGATTAAGGGTCCACAGAGGAAA
>NW_004524796.1:2727270-2779654 GCF_000260255.1 Octodon degus | reverse complement strand
TTTTTTTTTTTTTTTTTTTTTTTTTTTTTTAGTGCTGAGGATTTAGTGCTGGTACTTTACAATGAGCGATATTCCCAAGACTTTTTTGTTTTTATTTTGAGACAGATTCTCCCTAAATCACTAGGTTGGTTAAGCTGGGTTTGAACTTGTTTCCTGTTTCAGCCTCTCAAGTAGCTGAGATAACAAGTGTGAACCACAGCGCCCAGTTCAACAAATAATGTTGGGAATAGAGAGAACACACAATTTCCAATATGTTCTTGATATGCTCTATCAGAGACCACTGGTAGGAAAGTAGATAAATATTATTTATAGCCATTTATATGCAAAATGTTTGAGTGCAGCAGCCAGGGTTTGATCCCCAGTGTGCCGTGCCAGCTCCACCCCCAAGGTGCACTGAGAGTAGTCAGTAAAGAAATGAGATCTTTCTGTATGGTACAAGTCACAGAAGAAATCATCTCTTCATTTATTTGAAAGGCAGAGAGAAAGGATTATGCAATTTCTCAAAATCCCTGAGAAATACTCAACTGGCTGAGAAATTCAGTTTTCTCTAAGCACACACCCCATGCTGTTGGGCTTCCTAACTCGGGACTCAACTGTGTTTTGCATCTGATGACCATAGACTTTTATGTCCTACACATGACCACACCCTGTGATAGGAAATTTGTGGTATGTGTGTATCAAAAAGGAAGAAAAGTACATTAGAATGTGATTCTGACAACAGCATAAATATTGATAATTTTTGTGTCTCTAGGATGCTCAGATCAAACCACACTAAGCAAGCATTCTACATCTCCAGCCCTAAAATAATTATAAAGTCATTATATGTTATATAAAAATGAATTTCAATTAGTAATGTTAAACTTAAATTTTCCTGAGACTTCATAAGTTTGATGTCATTGTAAGTGAGACCATCAACCTGAGACTTATTTGGGATATATCTGAAGTATAAGATGGTTTAAGCAAGTATCTTTTAGAAATTCAGAAGTTTTGTTTATAATATAGTAGAAAATGTAAGAGATTTATAAAAGAATTATTTTCCTTCTCCAGAAATAGATGAAAGGGATATAAATAAAGTTTTATTCAATTGACTCTTTGTTTAAAGAAAATATATTTTGCATTTTAAATCAAGGAATTAAAACATCTCTCTCAAAGAATCTGTAAGTTTCCTGACTGAAAATCACTCCTAGGGTTCCAGTGTCTACCGTAAATCACTCCTAGGGTTCCAGCGTCTACCGTAAACCACACAACTCATGTTGAAAGCTAAAGTTGCAAGCTATAGGAAACTGAAAGCCGGGTCTTTTCCTCTTCCTGTTCTCATGATATTTTAAATGTCTAAATAGAAGGAAAACATGATAATAAACAATCCCAACGACAATAACAAGCACATACTTAGGCTCAATAACATGTACATCATTTTCCTCTCTTGAACCTACTGATTTTAGGCTAACATAAAATAAAATCTTCTTTTGAAAGGAACATAAAATGAAAGACACTGTGAAATTTCAAAGCCTTTTTGGCATGAAATTTGTAAACTGTGCTTTAATTTAAATGTGAAATCAGCCAATGCTTTAATTTTTTACAGTTAGTTTGCTTTTATATTTAACAGAGAAAAGTGTATAATTTGGTTTTGAAGGCCTAACTTAGAAGTAGTAAGATTAAAAATCATTCCGCTACTACAAAAATGTACGCTAATAAATTACACATAAATAATTAAGGGACTATAGGAAATAATTATTCTACGAATATACTCAGTCTTCTGTTCCAATATATACTGCTCCCCCTTTTTGGAAGGAAAATGATCAAAGATCTCCAAGCTTGTGAGTTTTGTGATTAGTAGTTTACCCTTTTGTCATCCATATTCCATTCACCAAATCACACATCCACCCAGCTTAGATGGCAGATACTATATTCAAACCCAAGAAATACATATTTTTTCCCTCATAGATTTAGAAAATACCATTCCTACTAAGTGAAAGAGAATGGGGCTTCAGACACTAAACAAGTACTACTTTATCTTAAATTTACAAAAAGGTAGGGAAGCGTTCCATTATGTTT
This sequence comes from Octodon degus, assembly GCF_000260255.1. Lineage (NCBI taxonomy): Eukaryota > Metazoa > Chordata > Mammalia > Rodentia > Octodontidae > Octodon > Octodon degus. Next base: position 2,777,599 of record NW_004524796.1, on the reverse strand, counting down.
TTCAGCAAAAAGATTTCTTGTGCAAAAACTGGACATCTATAAACCTTTAATTGGAATCAAATCTCTAAACGTTGACAGGGGAGCGGCACGTCCTCGTCAAGACCATAGAGGACTGTCACAATTAACTGAAAGCCTGTCACCTTTACAGGCATTCATCCAGAGCAGAGTGACTGCTCAAGGCAGACAATTATAATGGCTGGTGGACCCGAGAAATCAAATTTACTCTCAGTGGGATAACTAGGGGTGACGAATCTCAATAAATAAGTAAGGACCATCCCGTTCTTAGAAGCCTGGCTTCAATTTGACAAATGAAGATAATTTTGTCCTGGCACGTGAGTTCCTGTGTGGAATGGTGGTGACAAAATTGAGTAGTAAGTGTGGCAGCCACAAGCATCCTGCACCACACTGCGTGCCCACCCCCGCCCCTGCCAGGAAACTGGAGCTGCTCTGATCTAATCTGAAGCAGCTAGTTTAAGAGTCAAAGGGTAAGACGTTTAGGAAATGAGAAACTGACAGCGGAAGGGTGTGTGCGAGGGGGAAAATGAAGCGAAGGATTCGCCCTTTCCTCTTTCCCTAGCCCAGCTCCGGCTCCCAGCGCGAAGGCCCTCCTCCACCCCACCTAAAAGCAGCTGCGCTGTCTCTTTACAGGTTCTTAACCAAGAATTTGCAAGCTGTGATACCGCTCACGTGATTTCATGCCACTAACACTCCAACTTGCATTTCTAAAAGACCTAAATGCACATAAATTGTCCAATTCTATTGATTCAGAACTGTTAAATTAAATGATACACTTTTTAAATTAAGCTGAAGAAGGACAGGATTAATATCATTTTCACCATGAGGGGTCCTTTTCACTATAGGGTCACAAAGTGCAGGAGCTTGGTCATGTCTCTTATCCAACAAACCACATTGATGGCATAACTTAAATCTTTGTCTGAGCTGCAGAGTGAGACCCTGCAGCAACCAAATACATTAAAAAAAAAAATACACATCAAAGAACCCAGAACTGACAGAAGTTTGTGTTCTAGTCTTCAGCTTTTGACCCATGGTTTGATAAGGTTAAACCCATTAGGAGCATCGAGGAATGGAGCACCTATCTCCAGCATAGAGTATGATTTTGCACCATATGTAGTATCCACTATAGTCTTGGAAAGTGACTGACATTTGGTAAAAATCAGAGGGGTCATTTGATACAAGGACAATTGGGGCACAGTGTAATCTTAACAAGAACTCAAGGGGCCAGCAAGATAGCTCAGCAGACTAAAGCACCTGCTTAGGCAAGCTTAGAGAAGCACAGGGACTGCAGTTTGATTCTTGGCATCACATGCCGTGCTGGCCCTGCCCTCAGGCATGCTGAGCTGGCCAGAGTCCAAGTGTAGTGGCACATGCCTGTAATCCCAGGGATGGGGAGGCTGAAAGCGGAAGGATCAGCATGAGTCTGAGATGCATAGTGAGACCCTGCAAAAAACAAATACATTTATACACATCAAAGAACCCAGAACTGAGAGAAGTTCGTGTTCTAGTCTTCAGCCAACATGAACCATCTTATTCATTCTAAAAGGGGAAAGACGATATCTGTAAAGAGTGATGGCAGGGAACAGTGGGTTAATCCATGTGAATAACTTCGGGAAGAAAATACTCCAGGTAAACCCAGATCTTCTCACCCCCTAGCCAAAGCTAATGTGTCAGATTTCTCTTGTTTGGTGGTTACTTACATTTCATAGGGCAAAATCCAAATAGCTTATTAGAATCGTAGTCTGTGGTGGTTCCACACCAGAGCCACCCATCTGACCGGCCAGCACTTGTGCAGTCTGCGTACCACTTGTTCTCAAACTTGAATGGAAAGGCACAGGGGGCTCCATTTGCATTGCCCAGGAGTGTGTAAATGGCTACAGAAACAAGGATTTACAATTAGAATCAGGGTGATAGTTCTGAACACTGGCTTTCCTGCAAGAATAGGACTTCTCTTCTAATCATAGCTAGTGTACCTGCACAAGAGAGGCCCCTGTACTCCAGTCTTTGTTGGACACCTCCAGCGAACTACATAGGAACTACATTTCCACTTCTGTTGGAACAGATTTTCTTCCTTCCTCTTACAGAATAATAACAGTCACTTCCACTGACTCCAGTGTTAACTTCTGCATTTCCTCCGAAACAGGGGGAAGGCCTTCCTCTTGGTTAAAACCATAGCATTCTTGAAGCATTAGGTTGAAAATAACTTTAAAGACATGCAGCCTATCTCCAACCCTGTTTGTTTGTTTGTTTGAGCAGGCTCTTAAAAACTTGCCAAACTGCTCAGCATGGGCTCACCCTTCTTATCCTCTTGCCTCACCTGTCCAGAATCCTGGGATTATAGGACTATACCTCACACAATCAGAACCACTGCTGCCAGTAGTCTGGCTTAAACCAAAAGGATTAGAGAAGCTCTTAGTTACTTCCACTGACTCCAAACACTCACATAGATACATTCTTCAGAACCTTTGAACTCTTTATCTTTCTAGGGTTTCCCACTTTACCTTGACTTTGTGATACTAGTTGACCTCCAATGTTTACCCTAGGTAAAAATCCTTAATCACATTTCAGAGATTTTATGAGTTAAGAAAGTTCTTTAAGGACACTTAGTCATTGAACTATTAAAAACTTTTAAGACATTTAGAATATATTAAGGACACAAGAAATGTTAGTTCCTTCCCTCTGTCATTTTTCTTTTACTCATTGTACTTACCCTACCTAGATTTAGTTTTGATTATCTCAAAGTTAGTTTTTTATAACTCAGTGGTGTCCCAAATTTTCTGTTCAAGGAGGTTATGGGACCACAAGGAAAGCAATCAGTGATGTATAGTAGGTCTAAAGAGAGTCACCTAGAGAGAAAACATTCTCTCAGGCTTTCATAGAGAGCAAATTGGTTAAGCAATGGCCATGACTCATCCACATAGCTGACACTGACAAAGGATCTACAAACTGCGGTACAGGATTTCAGGGTAAATCCTGAGGGGATTTGACTGACTTTGTCAGATATAAAAGTTACATTTTTGTTATATAGGTCTTGCTTTATGTTGGTCTTAACCATGCAGCAGAAAAATATAAAAACAAGGTATAAAAAGTAAAGTCATATTAATATGCTGAGCTGTAAAAGGCTCAAGTCAACAACTTCTGACACTGCCATTTCTGTGCATAACCCACTACTATTATGGACTATTGGACTATATTGGATTATTTTGCTGAATTTACACACCTACAAGATTTGAATGGCAATGGAACACCTATCTCTGACAAAATTATCCAGGAGCTAGTTGTTAATAACTTTAAAATGGTTTTCTATCATTAGTTCCACCAATTGACAGGGCTAGTCTTTCCAACCATAAATTGCATATGTTATGTATTCCATTCTGAAAGAGCCCTGCCAACTCTGGGTCACTAAGATACCTGTACCCTTCTATGAAAAAAACTTATAAAGACCTCCCTGCAGTTAGTGGCATTGTTCATTAAGTTGGTCAGGAAAACTTCTCACTGGGTTCCCAGATATCAGGCCTAAAGGGCTCTTACAGGATTAACTCAGCTTGTTTAATAAGTACCAATCCCCTCCATGCACCAGGCACTAACAAGACTGAAAGAATAGAGTTCCGCCCAGCCATGTCACTATCAAATCATATAACTGCAGTCAAATTACTCTTGCTCATGTGCTTCAAAGTTTCAGATGACTCTCTAATGTATCCAAGTCTAGAACTCTGATTTTATTATTCTAAAATAATTACAGAATCAAGCAGAGCTACTGCTCACGTTGTCAACAGTTCTAATGTATATTCTGTTTCATGGTTCTCAAGGACATTCTGAGGGTACGGATCCTCCAGCAAGAGTATTTTAAATACTGGGAAGTCAATGGAGAGTAGGCAGCAGGTGGGCAGTATACTATCTGCATTAGTATCACCCAGTGCTTCATAAAAATGATTCAAAACACTCCTGGGCCTTTCCTCTCCTGTGCTAATTCAGAATGGGGGGCAGGGATCTGCATTCTTAACAAGTGATTTTTAGGAATACTGAAGGATGACAGCCACCCTCCTAACCCCTGCACACATTTGTCTCACAACATACAGGAGAACAGAGAGGATTGCAGATGAGGAGCTGAGGTATTGTATTTTAAAACAAATCCAGTGATGTGTTAGTCACAATCTTTAGTGACTTGGATTCTTCAATTAGCACTACTGCTCCATCTGTGGAAGTTGACTCAGTCAAGTTCGATTTACCATCGTCTTGCCCTTTAATTTACTATTGATTTTCTCCTACAAGGTGTGTTACTCAAGCTGCCTCTTATAATTTCCAATTCTGGCACTATGTTCAACAAGTGACTTCAAATGACTTTTCTGAGCCTTACTCTCACCCTACTTTAATTTCTATTTGGACTGTCCCTGCAAATGGAAAGCTAACAAATTATCTGCCTACAAAAAACTGAATTCCTGTGCTCTGTCTTGGCTGGGATAAATTAGGTTCAACTCATCTTAGCAGTCCCAGTAACAAAGTATTTTGGAAATGTATTTATGTTGTCCCAGAAAGCAGGCCCTGCCTCTGACCATGACGTTGTCTTAGATAACACTTAACAATAATCAAGTATCCAAACTTGAAATGGGATGCTGCTACCTTCTGACTCAAAAGACCAGCCTTTGTCCACAGCTTTAAGTTCCTTTATTTTTATATTGTTTGGGGATAGCCAGCAGTAAATGAAAGTTGGCCAGGATGGAAGAATACTGAATACATTGTTTTTGTTTAACCATCAAGAGCTCAGGGCTGGGGAGATAGCTCAGTAGAATAAGCACTTTTCTGGCAAACACAAGGACCTGAGTTCAATCTCTGGTTCCATTAAAAAAAAAAAAAGTCCAAAAAGCCAACCACAATACAATAATCTCCCATTACACCACTGCTGCCATTTTCAGAGACATTTAACTAAATATGGTGTATGTTAATTTATTAGCTGATTCCTCAGTTTTTCTAATCTGGCTGTTAGATTCTCTCACTACTCGAAGAGTGATAAAATAAATCAGAAATACTTAGAAACCCAAACTATCAGGGAATTTGTCAAAATTTCATTACAGACAATTGTAATTGATAAAGAATATTGTTCTAAGGATCATTTGTCTAAGCAAAGCTTAAAGAAAAAAGTAGTTTGGCTAGATTTATTTATCAATAAATTTTATAAGATTAAAGAGGAAGATGTAACTCAAAGGTGAAAGTGGTTTTCTTAAAATTGTAACAATTTGAAAAAAATACAGAAATTCCAAACTAATGTTATATTAACACAGGTAGCTAAGATATTATTCAGGAACTTTTGTCACATTTATTCAGTGCCACGTTCTAGAACATAGAAAAACTCAAAGTACAAAGAAAAGCATCAGTTAACATTTCTAACACAGACCATGAGGGAACACAACTATTTTCTTAAATTATAACTCAGAAAAAGAGAAATAGGACACAAAGTTTAAAAAAAAAAAAAGCGAAGTTTCTCACCTTCGTAACCTCTGGAACACAAATCATCTGTGGTTCCATAGATCTTCCACCGACTCCATAAGCCAGAGCCCTTGTACAACATAATATTCTTTTCTTGTTTATTACCATAATTAAAATATAGCTCTTCACCCTTGATCCCAAAAAGTGTGTCATTTTTGCACTCCCATTTCTGAAGTTCACTTTTGGAGTTGCAGGGATAAAGCGTGATTGGAACCCAAACAGTTTTTGATGGCACCCCCAAGCATAATTTAAAAGCCATGCTCATGACCTGGCCGGGGGACACCCATCGGAATTTCTGTGCCTGGGCATCCTGGTTGCAAGATGCCGTCTGGACTGCAGTGGGGCTGATTGCTTCTACGCAGCGCTTGTGATCCTCATTATAGATTAAGAATTGTCTTGTGTCTGTTAAAAAGAAGAAAGAAAACAGATGTAAGTGCAGTCACATAGCAAGAAACATAGCCTAGGTCAACAATCTCCTTCCTTCCGAGTTCCATAAAGATTTAGGATTACTGGAAATGAGAGAGAGGCAACCGGGACCTAGCTGGCTTATTTTCTTCCGGGGCAACCCGGAAGCCAGAGGGAAGGGACTAAACCGCCAGATCGGCCAAAGTTAGCACAGTAGCTGCTTCTCACACCAGCCTGAAGTCCTAGACATTATGAAGAGCCTTGGGAAAAGGTCCACCTTACATGCAGTGAACTGCACATAAAAAGAAATTAACAGAAGGGAAGAATATCAATCTGAGAAAAGACACTGGGTGATTGAATATAGAAAGCTATACAATTAAATACATGAATTTCCCAGAACGAGATTTTGTTTTATTATTATTATTATTATTATTATTATTATTAATTTATTTTAAAGAGAATAGAAAAATAATAGATGAGACATGAGAAATGATACACAATTTTTAAAAAGAAACAAGATGATAGGCATTCAACAATTACACATTATTGTCTTCCACGTAGTTGCTCAGATTACAGATATAAACATGAAGAACTGGTCAAAGTAAACATTTTAAGCATTAACTATTACCTTCAAAAAAACCAATAGAGGAGCTGGGGAGATAGATCGGCAGTCTAAGTGCCTGTCTGGCAAACACAAGGACCTGGGTTTGATTCCCCAGTAACATGAGTCATACTGACCCCAAACCGAGCGTGTTGTGGTGCCCGCCTGTAATCCCAGTGCTGGGGAGGCTGAGACAGGAGAATCACTATGAGTCCAAGCTGCATAGTGAAATCCCATACCAAATAAATAAATAAATAGAAAGTAGTAGTGCAATCATTTTAGCTATCCTGTATATATATACACACATGATCATTTGCCTTCCTTTTTTCCTTTCTTTTCTCCTTTCTCTCATCCCAATTGTTTATTCCTTATACTCAGTTTCTTTCCCTCTTACTCTATCTATTGCACCTTTCAGCATTTATTTACTCTTTCAGGTTCTTACACTAGGGAGACAATACAATGTTTACACATATGGGTCTGATGTATTTCACTTACGAGGATGGCCTCTACTTGCACCCATTTACCTATTATCTTTCTTTATAACTGAGTAATGCTCCATTGTATAAAAATAACACATCTTTTTTTACCCACTCCTCAGTTGAGGGTCATTTGGGTTGTTTCCAAGATTTAGCTATGACAAATTGTGCTGCTATAAACATGGGCGCACATATATCATTGTGGTATGATGTTTGCAATTCTTCTGGGAAAATGCCCAAAAGGGGAAAAGCTGGTTTGAATGGGACATCTAATCCTAGTTTTTAGAGGAATGTCCACACTGATCTCCATAGATGTTGTACCAGTCTATATTCCCCCCAACAGTGGAGAAGGGTTCTTTATTTCCCACAGCCTCTTCAGCATTTGTTATTAGTTAATTTTTTTTTATGACAGCTATTCTTCCTGAGGTGAAATGGAATCTTGGTGTTGTTTTAATTTGCATTTCTCAAAGATCATGGCTGCTGAATGTTTTTTATGTATTTATTTGCCATTTGTATATCTTCATCTGAGAAGTGTGTATTCATCTTAAATGCCCAATTTTAGATTGGGCAGAACTGGATTTTGAAGTGTGAGATATCTGAAATCTTTCTGAGGCAGAAAGATGAAACCTACATGTAATTATTCTGCTGATTGCCCTATGAACTTATAACTTTCTCACATTTAAAAAATATTTTTACTTTCGATAGCTTTATCTTCATTTTATGCCCTGTAAGTTTTTTGAAATATATTCTTAGTAGCCCAGGTCAGGGCTACTAAGTCCTGACACATTGTTGTATTTTGTTTTACTTTTCTCTCCCAACAATAAATAACAAAGATTCACAGGGAAAGGTCTTCTACACTGTTGGTGGGAATGAGAACTAGAGCAACCATTATGGAAATACGTGTGGAGACGCCTCAAAAAACTGAAACTGGAAATTCCACTTGACCCAGCTATCTCCCTTTAAAGTATCTTGCCAAAAGAGTTAAAATCATCTTATTATAGGGACATACAACTATCCATGTGTAGTAATAGCTAGGTCTTGCAAACCAGGGCTTATGTTCATGAACAGATGAATGGACATAAAAATGCTATTTATACACAGTGGAGTGCTGCTGTGCTGTAAAGAAAGAGAAGCTGAAGGTATTTGTAGGTAAATGGATACAACTTGAGAACATACTGTCAATTGAAATAAATAGGATCCCCAAGCCTAAACAGTGTATTCTCTTACATGAGAAATAAAGAGCAAAAGAAGATAAACAGGAAGGAAGAAGTTCACATACTTCCCAAGATTGTATATTCTCTTGTTTCAAAACTATCTTAATATACATGCACTTTGTTTCATCTAAACTAGCTTAGTTGTCTTAGTTCATTGAAAAGAAAGTTTTGTGTTATCTTTTTGTTTTTTTGTAAGATTCTTTTCGGTCAGCCTTGTACTCTGAGTAACTACTTTGGAGATAAGATGCAGTGTATTCACCATTGATATTCTCTTATCTTTTTGTTATGAGTTTTTTTTAATTTTTTCATAAAATAAAAAGACAGTATCTAAAATGTCTTTAATAGTGAGTTAGCTTTCATTTTATTGGCAAACTCAATCTAACCTCTGCAGAGCAAAAGTATGCAAAAACATATTTGATAATTATTTGTGAAGTTTTCAAAAACGGGCAAATGAATGTAAGTTTTATGTCACTGGAGACATTTAGAAGAACAATTTTTAAAATAATTTTTGTGCTTGTAATGGACCTGACAATAGTAGTAAATACATATGGATGGCTTTTATTGGAAGACGTAACTGTCAACTGACCACACGAGACTTCCTCTCAGAAAGGGAAAGAAGAAAGAACCTGGTAAGCATTTTTTTTTCTTTAAATCAAAATGAAATTCATGTCAATATTTTTTATTATTTTTTAAAGAATGCAGAAATAGGACCAGGGATATAGCTCAGTGGCCCAGCAAGCACAAGCTCCTGAGTTTGATTTGCAGTACAAAAAAAAAAGAGATGTCTGATTTCTTTTAATTTTACAACATGCACATAAATTATATACTTCTTCTGGAGTTTTCTCAAATTCTTTTTACTGACTTTGCATGTTTTTCCTGTTGTGTTTATTAAGACAGGGTTTCATTCCGTATCCCAAACTGGCCTTAAACTGACCTCAAACTCAAAGCAGTCCTCCTGCCTCAGCCCTCCACATGCTGTGATTACAGACCTATATCACCACTCACAGCCTGCAGAGTTCCTTCAAAACGAGCTGGTAGCATTGCATTCTTTGAGGGGCTGCATAAACCTATTTTTAACCCAAGCATTTCGGTGATACAGACCCAAGAGTAGTGTCACAAGGAAGGTCCTCCTGTGTTGACAGCTTCTTTCCTGGGCTGGGCTCTGTCTGCTGTTCTCAACCCCTCAGACCTAAAGCTTACAGTGACTCACAGCCAGAAGATATTATTTTCTCCCAGCATGCTCCTCTCCCTGGGCTACATTTTAAGAGAACTGCCCCTCTTTTCTACCTGGCTCCCTTGTCTGTGCTACATTGAAAGGCCGCCTGGCTGCCTCAGCTGTTACTCATGTGTGCGCATTTGATTTCTTGGAATTGCGATGCAGTAAAGCCTGGATCCAGCACACCTGCTTCTGTTGGCGACGCCGCGGTTGACATCTGTCATCTGAACATGCCATACCTGACTGAATCTCCTGTCTAGCTGGACTCTGCCTCCCTTGACCTCATTTGCTTGCCACCCATGCCCATGTGTGACTACATGAGGACTTTTCTGGCTTGGCAATAAAATTAAAATTTCAACAGTAGAGTGCTTTGCTCATAAGAAGCACAAGAGACAGGAAATTCTTTAAAGTTTTTTTTTTTAACTAAGGTCATTTACCACATAAAAATTAAATTTAGTCTCCTCTGTAAAGGTAATAAGTTTTGAAAAATCTGTCATTTTGGCTATTCCTCTTGCTGTTTTCCCTTCCGGATTTGTCTTCTACTTTTCAGATAGCTTTGCCCGGTGACATCTCATTGTTTACAGTAAATGCGTCTTTCCCTTCACAGTTCAACAGTGTTGATTATATTGTGGAACAGCAAACACTATGTGTGTGTGTGTCTGTGTGTCGCCCTTTACTACTGAACTATACCCCTAATTTTTTTTGTGTGTTTTTTGTTTGTTTGTTTGTTTGTTTTTTACACAGCACCTCATTAAATTGCCCAAGCTGGACCCAAATTTTTAATCCTCCTGCCTCAGCCTCCCAGAGTACTGAGATTACAGCAGGCACTCACCACTACAGCAGGCTAACAAACACATACTGACTGATCAACTGAGTGTTAATCAGCCATGTAAGGTGCAGAAAAGGCTGTGCATGAATGGTGTTGCTTCTCTGAAGCATTTTCACTTACAGGTCTTTTATTTTTACATGTCTAATTTTCATCTGTAATCCATTTTAACTTTAAGTGTGGTGGCAGTCTTCTTTTTCTCGATACTATATCTACCTAGATTTGCATGCCAAAAAACATAGGTATCATCCTAGATTTTCAGTTTTCCCTCACTTTCCAGGATAATGTCAGAATGGACTGGTGCTACTCCTAAAACATGTTACAATGGTTAATTTTATGAGTCAACTTGGCAGAGTTATGGTGACAAGATATTGCATCAAACACTACTCTCCATGTTGCTGTGGTCTTTGCTTAAAATGAGAAATTCACGTAAACTAGTAGAATTTAAGAAAATTAGATGACCCTCGACCATGTGGGTAGGCCTGGTCCAATTAGTCAATGACCTTAAGAAAAAACAAAGTGAGAAGAAGAGTGACCCCAGCTGAGGGGAGGGACTTTTGCCTCTAAACTGTCTTTACTATGGATTTTAAAGGTTTTCCAAAGTCACCTGTGTTAAAGCATGGTTTGGGGACATGGTAGATCCTTGAGGAGGGGGCCTTACAGGACATCCTTGGGATGCTGGGAGTGTGCCCTCTGAGAGGTCGAGCATTATCTTGTTTTGCAACCTGATCATGAGATAAACCATTTTGATCTCCTATCACACATCATGGTGTGCTGCCTGGCTATTAGTGTATTAACTGCCCAAAGCAATGGCTCTAACTAATCACAGACTGGACCCTCCAAAGCCGTGTGTGAAAATAAACCTTTTCTCTTTACAAATTTATTATTTAAAGTATTTCCTTATAGTGATGGGAAGCTGACTTATGCAGAATTTCACTATAATAGCAACTTTTTCCTGTCAACCCTGGACTCACTGCTCTCCACAGCTATAGGAGCCAGTTCTGTGACTCTGTAGACAAAGGGGAGGAGACAGAGGAGAGAGGAGAGGGGAGGGGAGGGGAGGAAAGAGGAGAGATTCTCTTTCTCTCAGGAACCCTGCCTAGCACATTATGTCCTAATCTCACTCTGTTCTCTTCAACATCATGCACCAACCTCTACCAAGCCAGCCTGGTCTGGCTCTGTTCCTAATCTCAGTAAAATGCCATCGGCAGGGAAAATAACCATCTATCTCCTAGTTTCTTCCAGGGCCTGGACCTGACCTATCATCAACTCCACATTACAAACCTTATACCATGTAACGCTTGCATCCCCTGAACCACTGTTCAGTGTGTTTTCCCTCTATTTTCATGATTTCTTTACTGGATTTCCTGGAACGCGTACCACGTTATGGCAGAACGATTGCTCAATAATCTGCTCATTTTCTTCCTCTGCTACTTGGGCCTCGGGTTGAAAGATTTTGTTTCTAGTTTTGAAGTTCATTCAACCCTTGGTGGTCCTTACCAATGAACACAGGGAGGCAACATCCTGCACCCCTAAGGCAGCCCATGCTCCACTTTTCAGTCACAGTACCTCTCTTCCTCAAATCCACCATGCTTCTGCTCACCTTAGCAGCTTCACATTTTGAGTTCCTCTTTCTGGGCCTGCTAAGATCCTAGGTCAGGTGTCAACTCCTCACAAGCTGCCACAGTTTGTTTACTTGTCTGTATCCCACTAGAACAGTGCAAATTCCACGTGGAAAATAAACTTGGTCCTTCTGACTGAATGCAGAAGTTTCACTTTGGGAAACATAAAGTAACACCTCCACAAATATTAGTTGAATAAGTGAAAGAATACAGAATACTTACATAATCAGGGGCATCTTGACAAATGACTCAAATATATTATTTTGATAATTATGGGTATATTTAAAATTAGTCTCTTTTTCATGAAAGCTTATTTTCCCCAAGAGAAAATTATAAACTCTTACACTTGCAGAAAGAACACTTGGAAATGAAAAGTTTCAACGCACACTTATCTAGTCTTGCTTCCTCAGCTTATCTTTCGAAGTTAGGAAGCAGAAGTTCGATATTGTCTTTGTCAGACAATGCAAGGAAACGTTCAATTATCACACTATGGTCATGTATTTGAGCATTATTCTTCTGCACAAGCTGTCAGCAAGTGGCTTTGCATCCATCGCTGTCTCTGCGCAATGCGTTTGAGGTACAATGTCATACTTCCTCCTCTGCAAGGACTTTTAACCCTGACCAAAAGGCAAAGTGGAGCACTGCCGTTACCCGTCACCACTCTCATGTCACATCTTTATAAACCTTCTAACTTTTATCTTACTAATTATGTTCTTATTATCAAAATATTGCAAAGCTGAGCAGATAGAGGGCTATAGGCATATGTTTGCCTTCTCCTGTATAAGGTCTGAGTTTCTGGTTTGAATACTTGCACACCAGAACTTTATTAATTGAAGAATTCTCTCTTTATCTAAACTGTGTCTATCTGTCTATCTTTCTTGCTTTTTTTGTATTTTAGAGAAGGGTCTACAGGGTGTTCAGGGTCTCACTACTAGATCAGACTCATAGTGATCTGCCTGTTTACAGCCTCCCAAGAGCTGGGATTACAGGAACATACCACCATGCCAAGTCTCAATTGCCATCTCAGTGAGCCCCAGGGGACGGGGCCAGCACACCAGGCCCAGAGATCAAACCTCCAGACCCTGCACCTGCTTGCAGGTGCTTTAATCCACTGAGCTCTTTGGCTGGCCCTAAAGTAACTTTCTGATCTCATATTTACTTTTTAACAAATACTTGGCAAACATCAACTGTGTGTCCAGCACTGTGCTGGTGACAAAACAAATAGAAACCAGAAAAGCAAGTTCTCTGACCACACCAAGTTCATACTCTCCTCTGGTTATTTCAAAGGCCAAAATTAAGGCAAAATATATTTAGGTATGGATTGATAAATTTCAAACCTCCAATACCATCAGAATGGATTTTCATTTTTAGATCATTATACAGCATTAAACAAGCAAGGACATTTACAAATCTACCAGCAAAGAAACGTAGGATTTAAAAGGAAAGTATTTAGGGAGGTGAGGTGATGTTCTGTTTTCTGTTACATTGTTAGTCTTTCTCCACTATCAACAAAGAAAATGCTGACATGAGAAGATAAAAGAAAATCATTGCTCGCAGAGGGAGATGCTGAGTTAGCCAAAGATAACCGAGCCTACTTCAGTGGGCGGGAGGCAACAGGGCAACCGGCTCCTCTGTGGCCTCTGCCATCTCAGGGTATGTTGGCCCCTCTGCCAAGTCCACAGCACATCTTTGGGTCTGGGCTCTGTATCTGCCCCTCACAGACCCCAGCCCCATGGCTGTACACAGAGCAGTTTAGATGGGTGAGAGAATCCACTGTCCTGGGACCAGCACATCTCCAGGGACAGATATGCCCAGGGCTTTGCCCTGCAAATGGGATGTCTCCAAGACTCTGGGTCAATCATGCTCACTGCCACCCATAGCTTCCCTGCAAATCCCAGCTCCTCTTGCCTGCAGTGGTCCCAGGCTTGGCCACACACTTCCCTTCCCATCTCACTGCCCCATTCCCACGTCATTGCCTCCTGGGGTCACCCTGCACTCAAACTGGAGCAGAGGCCGCCTTCAAGAAGAGCAGGAGCTGCAAGACACAGGCTGTCCATGAGCAAATGTAAAGCCAGGCCTAGTGGCAGATGCCTGTAACTGCAGCACCTAGCAGGCTGAGGCAGAAGGATTGCAAGTGTGAATGCCAGCCAGGGCAACTTAGCAAGATCTCATCTCAAAATAAAAAAAGATCTGGAGGTCCGGGGAGATAGTTCAGTGGCATAAGTGCCTGCCTGGCAAGCACAAGGTCCTAAGTTCAATCCCTGGTACCACAAAAATAAATTAATTAATTAACTAAAATAAAAAAGATCTGGAGATGTAGATCAGTGTGAAAGCCCTGAGTTCAATCCCCACTATTATGAAAACAATGCAACAGTAGCCACAACAATGATAATAACCAAAAACTATAATGATTTCCTCCAAAACTGAAATTAAATGAAAATTATTTATAAATACTTAGTATATGTGAAAAGGGATGCTTGAAGCAAGGAGAAGATGAAGAATTGTTAGGACAAGGCTTAGTAATGTTGATTAAAAGTAAAGAAAAATTAAGTATTATTTAGTCTCTGACTTTGATCTCTGTTTCCTTAATTTATTCATTCATTTATTAAATATTCAGAGTATCTGCCAATTTTGTCACTACATTTAGCCATTCAGAGAGGTACAAATATGAATCTGAAATGGTTTTGGGAGGTTTTGTTTTTTAAAAATACTGGGGATTGAACCTAGGCTTCTACACCTAGCTACATCTCCAGCCCTTCTTAAATCATTGTGTCTTTTAATTTTGAGATAGGGCTAAGTTAGCAAGTTGCCTGAGCAGGGCTCTGACCTGCGCTCCTCGTGCCTCAGCTTCCCAGAGTTCTAAAATGACAAGCCTTTGTCACCACACTCTGCTGTGAAGTGGATCCTGAGCTCGAGGGGAAAACAAAAATACACAAAATTCCTACGATATTCCTTCAACATCTCTAAAAATAGGAACTTCCATCTCAACACTCCTGCGCCCTGCTCTGGCTTCTCTATCGGCAGCCTGGGAACAGCAGCTCCACCCCGGCATAGGGACAGACAGGCTCATCTACAGGCTTTGCAGCAGACCTTTCTGCACTGCCATTTCTTCATCTACACGCCGTTGTCCCCATGAATCCTTCATCCTGCTAAATTGGATGGACAGCTCCACCGCTTGGTTCTCAGTGAGTCAGATTCAAGCGCTCCCTTGCTGCATGACCTTGGTCAGCTGTCAACACTCCTCTCTGCTTCCATTTTCCCATTGGTGAAGTAAAGGGGAGGTAATGGGACCTACTTCACATTTTGTTAAGAATTAAATGAGATAATTTAAAGAAAGATCTTAGAACAGTTCCTGGTGCAGAAATAACTCAATACATATTTGTTAGGATTATCATTAACTTGGGGAAATTGGTTTTGGACACATGGTTTGGAGCAGATGTGAATTAGAGCCAAGAGAGAGCTGATTCAGCAACCTGGAAAGAGAGACAGAAGGACAGAAGGACATAGGATGCAGAGACCCATGTTTCCAGCCTCAGAGGTGGCTAGCATCCAAGGGAAAGGAGTGCTTCTGGGGGTTGATAAATTTGCAATCGAATTCTGGCTCTACCATTTATGGGCTGTGTTTCCTTAAACCATTCTTGCCTTAGTTTCCTAATCTGTAAAATGATGATAGTGATGTTCTTTGATAGGCTCACTGTGAACTTCTAAATGAAGTCATGTAAAGCCCCTGAGTGTCATTTTGCCTGGAGTAAATACTGAATCAACACTGCCTTGTCTCTGTCTTGAAATAAAACATTCAAAACCTATGATCTAGAAAGAGGATCTATGTTCCTCCTTAGCACACTGTTGTTTTGATCCACATTGACATCTTTCCTGAGCACACATTCCCACTGCTAGATTATGTCCACTTCTTGGCCTGAGTCAGAAAACATGGGCAAGGGAAATGACAGCCACATCTCAGAAGAGGTAAAAGTGGCAAATCAATTCATGAAGAATGTTCAGCATTGTTGGCCATTAGAGAAATGCCAGTTAAAACAACACTGAGATTCACTCTCACCCCACCATCAAGAAGTCAATTATTAACCAATGCTGAAGAGGCTACAAGCAGATGTAGGCCTTCCACACTGTTGGTGAGAGTATAAACTAGTACAACCACATGGAAATTAATGTGGAGAGTCCTCAAGAAACTAGCACTAAAAATTCCATTTGACCCAGCTCTTCTCCTAGAGATCTTCCCAAAGGAGTTAGAGATGTCACATTACATTGATCCGTGCCTGCCTATGTTTATAGCAGCACAATTTATAATAGCTAAATCTTAGAAGAGACCTTCATGTCCATCAGCAGATGATGAATAAAGATGTAGTATTTACACACAATGGAATACTGCTCTGCCATGAAGGTAAACTTGAGTCATTTGTAGGGAAATGGATGCAGCTTGAGACCACAATGTGAAGTGAAATAAGTCAGACACACACCCTGAGCTACCACATGATTTCTGCTAGACAAGAAACCCAAATCAGAAATAAATTAAAGAGCAAAATAAAATAGGAAACAAGGAGCCAGACCTTTTGCAACAGGGAAGGGCACCATGAGGAGGAGGGAAGAGGGGGGAGTGCAAACAGAACTGGGCCACATCATGAACAGCAGCTGGCTCCCCGCGCTGCATGTCAGCACTGTGTGCCACAGACACGAAGCAACAATGCAAAGGAGGAGGAGGAGTTAGAGGAGAAGGAAGTGGAGAAGGAGAAGGAAGAGGAGGAGAAGGAGGAGGAGGAGGAGGGCAGCAGGGAATCACAGTCAAGAGTTAGATCTGGCCCTTGCTCTGGGCCTTCTGCTACCTACCCTCCTTTTAGTGTCTCAAGGTGCCCCTCTAGCAAAAGACAGAAAGTGATTCCTCCCCAAGGGCCTTGGCAAAGCTCAGGGGTCTACGTCTTTACTGCAGTGATTTGTGCTCCATATGTGTTGCTTAGACCAGAAATTACACTTAGTCACCCAAAGTGTAACCCAGCCCTCTGTGGCAACATACAGAGACAAACCCAGACTTCCAAAAATCAAGCTCCGAGAGAGCTGCAAAATGGAGGGTGAAAAGCAAAATAGAAGCCACGGGCTAGGGTTTCTCTCCCACTTAATTGGATTCTGTGAAGCACAAATAAATACATTTGAGTATTAATATTGTAAGACTTAGGGCTGGCCTGATAGCTCAGCAGATTAAAGCTGCTTAGGCAGAGCGCAGTGGCCGGGGTTCGATGCCTGGCTTGCAGTGCTGGCCCTGACCACCGGGCTTGCTGAGGCGCCAATTGAGATTGGGAAAGGTGGCGCGTGCCTGTAATCATAACACTTGGGAGGCTGAAAACAGGAGAATAACTACAAATCCAATCTGTGCAGTGAGACCGTGTAGACCCTGCATTAAATTATATATATATATATATATATGCTTGTTCATACTGAAATATAAGTTTTCGAAAGTGGTAGTGAGTTTCAATGCTGCGATGGCATAACATTATTATTATTAATTATTATTATTAAATAATTCTCTTCTTAGCATTGAGATGAGGAAAATGAAACAGGAAGAACAAGAGCATCAGAATTACACGAGGGCTTTCTTAAATTACAGCAAGAAATCCAAGAGTAGTAGGAAAAGGAAGAGCTGAGACTGGCGTCCTGGGTCTACCGCTGCCTGCTGAAGCACTGCCACGCGCCTGCACACCCGCGCTTGACTTCCCAGCTCG
Organism: Octodon degus; assembly: GCF_000260255.1. Lineage (NCBI taxonomy): Eukaryota > Metazoa > Chordata > Mammalia > Rodentia > Octodontidae > Octodon > Octodon degus. Next base: position 2,760,011 of record NW_004524796.1, on the reverse strand, counting down.
CTCTTGCTTCAAGGCCTCACGACTCCCTCTGGTTTCACCGCCAGCCCGTGCTCTGGGCTCCTTCTAGCCACTGCCAGAGCTGCATCCTGAGAGCTTGGAAGGCGAGGCCCTGTTCCCCGCTGCTCTGTGGCCCACGGCACGTGAAAGCCTGGCAGAGGCATCTCATCCCGACTGTGTGTTTCAAGGCTCGTATCGGTAGCTTCGCACCCGCCACGATAGGAAGACTTCATCATGGATATCAGTAAACACCACAAATTAAATCTGCTTTTTTTTTTTCCTTCTGCAATCAGCGTATTCAGTTTATCACCACACTGCTGCCCACAAACCAAATCCTCTCCTTTGCATGCTAAATGTCTCTGCTGTGGCCCCACCCCGGCATCCACCTCTACCACGCCTCTACTGCAGCTGTAATCCCCCGAGGCCTTGGTGCTGGCAGTGAGGGCTGAAGGACCGCAAGGTGAGGACCAGGGTCCCTCTGTTAACTGGCCTGGTCTCCCAGACACACTGGTGCACATCCCTTCTTGAAGTCCACCCTGCTGGATGCCTGCTTTTGCTGCCCCCAGTAGGGGTGGAAGACAAGGTTCTGGGCTGACCAGAAGGAGAGCTTCCTGGGATTTACTTGGTGGGCCAGAAGCCAGGAAAGCAGGCCTGGAGATTCACCCGTGCGTTCATCTGCTAAGGAAGAGCTGTTCTACCCACTTTACCCAGATCCCGCTCCGCATACGCCACTTGGGCTAAGCAAAGGTAAACTGAGACTCACGGCAAAACAAAAATTTTTGGAAGGGCCTCCCCCCCTTGTCCTCTTTTGTCTGTTTCTTTGCTTTTGATTCTCCCAGTAAATAGTTCTGCAGTACTGCCCTCTCTCCCTCAATAGCTATGCTCAGAAAGAGGAAGACGTTGGTCAGGGCGAAGCATTCTGATGTTTCGAGGCAAAAACTCCTAAGAATGTTGAGAAACCCTACTTTCTCAAACACCCTGAAGCCAGTACACAAAAAACAAGTGGAAGCTGTATGTGCGCTGTCCAAGATGGGCACGTGATTATTGGCACAGAATGAAACTAGTGTCAACTGAACACACTGCAAGCATACACTTTACACCAGATTTAATTCTTTTCTTTTTCTTTTTTTTTTTTTTTCTCTTTTGAGATAAGGCCTTGCTATGTGAGTGAGGCTAGCTTCCTATTCCCAACCCTGTTTCATCTTTTCCAGTACTGGGAGAAGAGTTAATTTTTAAAAGTGAATGTGAAAATATCCCAATAATTTTTATATTGATTAAAGATTGGTCATATTTTGGCCTCAACAAGCTGAATAAAATTTAGTGTAATAAATCAACTTGGCCTGCCTCATTCATGTTCTTGTAAACAGAGCTGCAGCATGCAGTTGTTCCTGCCAGACTGGACTAGGTTATAGAGTCCAGGTCTTACATTATTCATCCAGCCTCTGTCTGAAGGTGCCTCATGACGGGGAGCTTCCTACTCCTCAACAGGCTACTCTATCTAAGACAACACAACCCATAGATTTTCTCAGGTAAATTTCCACCTCTGAGGGCTGGAGAATATTTTAATTCCCTCCACAAGACAGAAACACGAGAAACAACAGAGACCAGGACAGGGTCTCTCTCACACTACAGACTTTCCAAGTCCAAGTTCCAGAAATCTTCTCTAGCATCCCCCATCAGCTGGGAAGGCTGCTTCGGAGCCCAGACTCTCTGGCCCCCAGGAATCTCTCTTCAGCATGCTTTCTTGAGAAACTTCACCTTTCAGTCCTTAACATACTACTCTTACTGGAAAACTAACTACAGTTGCAGAAGGGGGCAAAACCACTTCTTTTAACAGTTCATGCTTAGCAAGCACTTATTCTGGGTCATGCACCTAAATGGACATCCATAGCTCTTCCACTCAACACCATAACTCATGGGGCAGGAAATGTTATTCTTCCCATTTTATAGACACAGAAATTAAGGCACAAAAACAGAAGTCACTTCTCAGTGTCATATAGCTAACAAGGGGCAGACATACCGTACCAAGCAGGCAGCCATCACTCATAATTCAACCATCACTACTCTTAACGCTTATCAGTACTGAGTCTTTTCTGTTGTTGAACACTCTCTCCGGGGAGCTTCCTGGCCACTATCACAGCAGGGCTCTCAGTGGGGCCCCTGGGACAAACTCAGCTCCATATTAGTTGATGGGTGGAAATAAAGACAGAATAATAACAACAAAAATAAAAGCACCAGAGTTGGAGTCTCTTGAAATATCTCAGAAATAGAAATGGGAATGAAAATTCTCCCCAGCCCTCTTCCTGAAGCTAAAGCAGGTTGAGCCTAAGAAACAGAAAGACTCAGTAATATCTTTGAGGCTTCGAAAAGCTCTGAATCTGCGTCTAACAAGCCGTCACCCATCTTCCGACAAAGCGCAATTAAAAACTGAAAACATCTGCTTACAAGACAGTTTGACCAATTTAGAAAGCAGATAAGGATGAGCCTCCCAACCATAAAAGATATAAATGGTTCCCAGGAAAAAAACGAGTGTGCAAATCTCATTAAATCCAGGGCGCAGGAGGAATTGCTGAATGATTCTGTCCCTGGAGGGGGAGAAGAATCTTCTTCCACCTCTCAGCCAAGGCTCTCAGAAAATAACTGTTGGGAGCTAGACGGAAACAGGGTGAGCTGCAAACCACAGAGCAGGAAATCCTTGCACAAGTTGAGGAGAAAGCTGAAGACAGGACGCTCCTTCGAGCAGCACCTGTCACCTGGGAAGCGGCCATCCAGCTGGAGGCCAGGTACAGACTGGGGATGCACTTGTGTGCAGGGCTCCCAAAGGGAGCATCATCTCCTCTCACAGGTGCACACAGGACTCTTAGCATTAACCCCAAAGAGGAAGGTGCCCCAGAGCCCCCACATCATTGCAAGATCCCCACCTCACAGCTGACTTACCCAGGAGCTGCACAGCGGCAGGAATGACAGAGACAAAGCTCAGGAGCAGGGACAGCCTCATGGCCCAGGGTTTATCCTTTTCTCCCACAGATGGAAAGGAGAATGTACAAAAGAAACACGGGGGCCCTGACAGTGCCCCCAGCCTGGCTCGGGTCCTCAGGCTGAAAAGGAGGCTGGAGGAAGCTGTCCCTTTTAAAGGGCTCCTGAATTTAGGAAAACCCTCCAGTAAGGAGATATCCTGTCACATGAGGGTGGTTAGAAAAACAGGAATTCAAAGTTACAACTTTGCTTCGTAAGCTAACTTCTGAGAAAGGCAGGCACAGGGGGAAGAGGAGAAAGGCACACATGTGGGAGAGGGGAGATGACGGGGAGGGGTGACAACAGGGAAGGGTGATAACGGGGAGGAGTGACAGCAGGGAGAAGTACACAGCTGGCCCGGCCCGCAGGGAAGTGACTGGGCCAGGACCTCTCTGCTGCTGCCAACTGAGCTGCTGAGTGGAGACACACGGCCCTGTAGGAAGCAGGGAGTCAGAAATGACCATGCTGTAAAGGGACAGAAACAGCAGGCAGTGAAGGTGACAGTTTTCATGGGGGACAGTTTTCATGGGGACACTGTACTTAAGAGGGGCAACTAATCTTATTTTCCATATTCAGTGTTTGGAATTCCATCCTCCCCCTCTTTTTTAACCTGGAAAATTCTCAAAGATACAGTTTCAACAGATCTTTGCTCTTCTACTTGGAGGAAAAGTAAAACAGAAGCTAAATCTAAAATGGAATCTCAGGGAGCCCAAGAGGAGGGAGTTCTAGAAGCCTTTGTCTAACAAGCCAGAGCGAACAGAGGCAAAGGACAGGCAAGAAAGTGTGGCTGCAGGGACCCTACCATGCTGGCTGTCCTCAGTTTGACAAGGCCCTCCAGCAAGAAAAAGAAAATCTAGTCTTTAGGTCAGAAGATGTCTATTGATGCCATGACCAAAGCAAATCTTTGTTTAAATAAAAAAAGTGAACAGATCTTTCATGAAGCACAATATCAACCCCCAACATCGTTTTTATTATTTTGTTCAGAAGTAAAATATGAATTAAGAACATTTTGAAATAGATACTAATGATTAGACAGCCGACCTGTAACTTAAAGGCTGGAAATGTTTAGTAATTGAAAGAGAAACTAGTGGGAACATTGTATATTGTTTTGAAATCTGAAATGAATGTTTTATCTTCAAATGGGAAGAAAGCTCTGAAGTATCTCCATCTTTGTGATAAGGCTGCAAACTTTACTTCCTAGAAATATTGTGATACAGTTCTCCCACTGATTTTTTTAATGTTTAAGCTTATTATTTAAAGTTTAAGATTATTATGACAGGAAGAGAAAAGATGGCAAAATGTGGGACAGAAGGTTAGTGTTTCTTTTTCACTGAGCCAGTGCTTGGCTGACCAAAAAATATTTGCTTGGGAAAGAGAATAGATGAAACAAAAATGTTTCCAATATTGTTTTACTGATTTAGAATGAAAAATTTTAATGAATCATTTTTAGCTTTTAAATGTCACATTAAAAATGGCAAGTCATAGTGCCTTGAAAGTTTTGCCTAAGTTGGATTTATATGATTTCATAAGGAAATACAATTTCACTGAATCATCTCTACATCCATACTCAGATTTTTTTAACTACACAAGTATGTCATGTTGTGCTTATGTAGTAATTAAAAATCAGAATCAGGAGTAAAGCCTGTGACTTTGAAGCAATAAGAAGACAATTCTTCCACACAACATTTATCTATTTGCTCTGAATCTTATGGAAACAAAGATTTACTGGGCTAGAGGAGGTGACCAAGGTGAAAAAGAAATCCAGCTCTTGGGGAAGTATGATCTCAGATTATGGTGAAGCAGGAAGATCCAAGTAGCCATCCTTCCATCTAAATAACTTTTGCACTGGAAGAACCATCTGAAAGAATTATTTTGGAATTTTAGAGCCTAATCAAAAACTTGAAGCCTAACCAGGAAACAAGAGGAAAAAATCTACAGCACATTGCCACAAGAAATTAAATGTCTAAATAAGTGAAAGATACCCCAGGAGCTGGGGAGATGGCTCAGTGGAATAAGCACTTCTCTGGCAAGTGCAAGGGCCTGAGTTCAATCCCCGGTACCACTGGGGGGGTGTGGGGGAAGATACCCCAGATTCATAGATTGGAAGGTTCAATAGTGTTAAGATAATAAATTACTCAAAGCACTTTATAGATTTATACAATCCTTACCAAAATCCCAATCTTTTTTGCAGAAATACAAAAACCCACTCTAAAATTTATATGGAATCTCCCAGTATTCCACATAGCCAAATCAGTACTGAAAAATATAGTTGGACAATTCATACTTTCTGATTTCAAAACTTATGACAAAACTACAATACAGTAATCTAAATAGTGTAACATTAGCCTAAGGATATATAGCACAGTGGAATAAATAGAAGGCCTAGAAATAAATCCTAATGTATGTGGCCAGTTGAGTTTTGGCGAAGTACTAAGACCATTTAACCAGGAAAGCACAGTATTTTTTGGTTTTTGGTGTCTATGGTAGGGAGTTAGGTTTTCTTTTGCAGTACTAGGAATTGAATTGCAAGTCTTTTTCAAAATGGTTTATCCTAAATTTTTCATATATATATCAAGACAAGAGCTTGCTAAATCACTAAGCTGCCCACATTGGACTCAAACTTGAGAGCCTCTTGTCTCAGCCTCTCAGAGTTCTGAGATTACAGGTACGATCTATCACATCTGCTCAAGAATAGTGTTTTTAACAAATGACACTAGGGAGATTGTACAACCACATGCAAAAGAACAAAGCTGAATTCTTAGAATTTATACAAAATTTAACCCAAAATTAGTCAAAGATCTAAGATTATAAAACTCTTAGAAGGAAACACCAGGAAAACTTTCATGATATTGGGTTCAACAACTTCTTAGATGTGATGTAAAAAGCACAAGCAACAAGAAAAAAATAGATAAAATATTGTTATCAAACTTTAAAAATTATCAAAGGATGCTATAAAGGGAGTGAAAAAAACACAGAGAATAAGAAAAATATTTGTAATCATACATCTGATAAGCAACTAGTATTCATAACATAGAAAGAACTACAACTTAATTTAAAACTGAGCAGTTAACTAAAATACGTTCCTATAACAAAGATCTAAAAATGACCAATAAATATATGTGAAGTATCTTGAGCCACTAGAGACATAAAAATCAAAACTACAAGGGCTGGCTAGATAGCTCAGCAGACTAAAGGCCTGCATAGGCAGAGCTCAGTGGCCAGGGTTCTATTCCCAGTCTGTCCTGCCTGCCCAGCCCCCCAGGAACCCTGAGACAGCCATTGAGACCGGGCATGGTGGCACACACTTGTAATTTCAGTGCTTGGTAGGCTGAAAACAGGAGAAGCACTACAAGTCTGATCTATGTAATAAGACCCTTTAGGCCCTATACTAAACACAAAAATAAAAAATAAAAATAAAAACTACAATAAGATACCATTTCACACTTAAAAGTATGTATTTTATCAAAAACCAGTCAAGAGGTTGGGGAGATGGCTCAGAGGCATAACGTACCTGACATGCAGGACTGGAGTTCGATCCCTGGTCCCACATGCCATCCAGGCCCTGGAACCAGTTATAGTGTCGCACTGCTGCAATTCCTGCACTTGGGAGGTTGAGACAGGAAGATCACTGAGAGTTTCAGACCAGCCTGGGGGCTACAAGGCCAGCCCAAACTGCATAGGAGGCCCTGGCTCAAAACAAAAATAAAGATAAAAACAAAAACAAAAAGCAAACAAAAGAACCAGTCAAACATACTAAGAGTTGGTGAGGGTGTGGAGAAATGAGATGCTCCTTGCTTGGAAGGTGCCGAATATGCAATAGCGGCTCAACAAAGAGAAGGCACATAAAAGAAGTATAAAAGATAATACTCCTATTTCTCACAGATAAAACGAGTGCTTCATTCAGAAGTTTCTTCTTATTAAGCAGTCCTACCTTGTAATAGGCAAATGTGCTCAAGTGGCAGCAAGATTATTTCTACTCTGGCAAGAGAAAAACGAATGTAAAAATTATGTCAATTATGTCATAAAGATGCGTTATTGTGAATATATAATACTGCCCTTTAGTATTTAGAATATTTCTATTGATGAATTGTTAATTATAAGTTTATGAGTTATATTAAGCAATGAGTACTTTAACAGGAAAAGTGTCTCCAAAAAAAACACAGTATTAAATTTTTTATATTTATTATTTATAGAAAAGCATCAAAATTTTCAACATCAACTGGTTTGGGGGGTACAAAGTCTAAAAAAGACAACAGAAATAAACTCCTATATGAATTACAATGGAAATACCATTGAATTCTACAAAATAAAATCTTTACTTCAATTATCACATCTAAGGCAGTCTTCGCACGTAGCAGCAGCACATTCCATAACACACCAATTACACTGAGAGGATATGGATTTCTCTTTTCTGGTCTTTCAGTAGAACATTCTTCACATTTTGCTGATATTGAAGTATTGTAAGAAGGTTCTTAGTAAAGTGTGCAATATGTGCTTAATAGGTACATAAAATACAAATAAAATAAATTATTAAATTTTGAAATGTATTACACATATAGAATGAGTATCAACATTTTCATATCAGCTGTGTACCTGTTTACAACATCTAAACTATAACATCAGATATAAATTCCTATAGGAAATACAATGAACATGCCAATAAAACTCTATAACAAAAGTACTATTTACTTCAATTGTCACACCCAAGGCAGTCCTCACACATAACAACTGCATGTCTTGGTACACATTCTGCTCACACTGACAGCATATACAATTAGCTTTTGCTTTCTATGTGGCAGGTCATTATCAGTATCTCTCTGGTCTTCCTTTTGGTCAGGAACTACAATGCATAACACGTAGAAAAGTGTTTTTAGCAGAAAAATAAGATATCCATAACATAACATATCAAATATGTAACTAGTGTTTAGAATAGACATTAACATTTTTACATCAACTGTATATTTGCTTGAAAAACCTAAAAGATAACAATAGAAATAAAAAGGTACATGAACTACAATGTAAATACAAAAAAGGTCTACCATAGAAATGATCTTCGCTCCAACTGCCACATGCAAAGCAGTCTTCACACATGACCACTGCATGCTCCATGCACAAGTGTCACACTGACATCACACACATTTGGTTTGCCTGTCCTTTCCTGTAGGGCGCAGTTGACATCTTTTTGGCTTTTCCACACCCAACTTTTCACCCATCAGCTCACCAATGTGCTTCACAATCTTTTTGCAGTTTCATGGGTAGAAACACTTTATTTCTCCTCTGCTGTAAAGATCTCTTACGAGTCCAGTCCCAATACTCTAAGAACATTTCTCTGTGGTATTTTGCACTTTTTATTTTCTTTGTAAACTATGAAACTATTTATACCACACATGCTTAGGATCAAGTAAAACACATCCACTGGCCAACACTTTATTCCCAGAGATGTCATAGCTGCTACATAACTCATCAACAACATCCTCTCTACCTTTGATTTTGTCACGGAAAGTTTCTATCTGAAGCTTCCATTGCCCAATCAATTCTTCCATCATAGTGCAACGTTGACATCAGCAGTTTATTTTTCTTTTCCATGTGCAAATCCAATGTAAATCTTTCTGAAACCCAAAGATCATACTATACAATTCTCTGTCTTAAAATTGCAACATTTTATTTGGAATGTCTGCTTTGTTCCTACATACGGGTCCTACACTGGTGAACTTGTCTCTGGTAGCAAATGTAACATCAGTAGGAAACTGGAAGCCAATTGTCAAATGTTACATTCTGATTCGTTTGGGTGATGGAAGCAGTAAGTCCATTCACAACATCATTTGCTGTATTACTACATGAACAAGGACCTGATGGCTGAGTGCCAGGATAAATTTCTAAACTGAAAACATAGTAAGTTTTCACATCTACAAGGTCATAAATTTTTATGAAATATTTTGAAGGTTTTGGGGAGGTATACTAGCTGAAGCTACAGCAACCATGAAATGCTGAGAGGTGTTTGTCAGTAGTCATGCACTCAGATGGTGTGTACATTCCTTGACAATTACCCACAGATCTCTCTGACAGTGAACAGATAGTAGCCAAATTATCAGTTCATTTTCTTTCTTGGGAAGTGGTTTTGCCATCAAACCTCAGACAACCTTGAAGGAAACCAATTATCCCCAGGGTCACTTATTCTCTAAACCTCAATGCCACACCCATAACTTTTTCGTAAGTCTTTTACATTCCTGCTAAGATCATGAGAAAAGCCTACTAAGTATAGCAGATAAATAAACGTCATCAATCCAGCTAGTGAGATGTCACAGTAGGATATTTTTATTTTTATTTATTTATGTATTTATTTATTTGAGTGTGTGTGTGTGTGTGTGGCCAGCTCAGCCTGCCCTGGGGGTGAGGCTGGCGTGGTATGTGGTGCCAGGGGATTGAACATCGGTCTCTGCACTTTGCCTAAGCTTGCCTAAGTAGGCGCTTTAGACCACGGAGCTATCTCACCAGCCCCCAGATAGTTTTTAGCATGGCTATTAGCGCACTTAGAATGTTTTACTTGTATTTCTGCATTTGTGTATTTGTACAGCATCTTGTAGCATTTCATCTGTTACAAACAATTTCCAACATTGGATAGCAATTCTGGCATTCTATTCAATAGGTTTCCACCCCTGCCAAGCCCCTCACTATGTTATTGGGCCTGGTTCTATCATCAAATCGTTCCATTGGACTGCTTGATCATTTTGTACCACTTTAACTTGTCAAATATGGGCTTACATTGCTGTTTCCTTCATTATCTAAACCAAGGAGGTCTACAATCCCCTGTGTCTGTATCTGTTGAAGCTTGCTCCACTTCAGGGCCACAGGGCCTTTGGCTCACAAGGCCAACAGCAAACTCATTGTCATCTCCATCATCCATGTATGAGTGACCTAATGACTCACTTTCACAACTTCCTCCAAAACTTGGGAATTCGATTTTTCATGTGCCATTGTGCTAAAGTGAGTTACTTCTACCAGAAAAATCAGAAGAAACCCTTTTCAAGAAAATAAATCCTGGAGCCAGAGGTATGCTCGGTAGCACAGCACCTGCATGACAAGCACAAGGTCCTCAGTTCAAATCCTGGTACCAAACAAACAAACCCTAAATGCACTAGCAATGAGCATTTTATGAGTAAACCTTACCTGTTGGTGCTGTGGATCGCCACCTGTGTGCACCTTGCTGTTCATCTTCCAAGTGGCTGAATGGGATTTTTCTTTCCCCATGCACAGCTACTGTGAGTCATACCCACATTCCATTATGGTAAAGTACATGTTTACATAGCAGAAGAACGGTGTGGGTGCATTCCCCCTCCCCATGATGCTCCACTACACATTTGTAAAACCTGCTAGGCAGAGCATAAATGTGGGTAAAAATCCCAGTTTGACACTTCGACACATGTGCACGCACCTTCCTCATATCACATGGGTAAACACAGAGATTACTCTTGGCACCCTTCAAGCACAGCTACTGAAAGGCACAGCCAGCTACTATTAGGCTAAAATACAAATTTACAGTAGGAATTACTGGATGAGTCATTGTAACCTGGTATTATGCCCATCATGTAGATGAGCACAAATGTTAAAATTGATGACATAGAACAGTATTTTTTATGCTCTTATTTCACATACTTTTTGATCCTTACCAAAATATAGCAAAACACCAGTAATAGAAAATAATTACAGCCTCATGAGCAAATCCCTCTGTATTGGTTTAACTACCTAAAATTTGGCTTTAATCATAATCGGTTTCAAATAGCATATTTAGATATATTATAATCCATGATATTCATATGCAGACTAGTTGGGAGGCTGTCAATTTTACAGTTCTTTAACCAATGCTTTGTTTTTTAAATTTTTTAATCTTTTATTTATTTGATATAGGGTCTTGCTACCCAGCTTGGACTCATAGTGATCATCCTGTCCCAGCCTCCCCAGCGCTGGGATTTCAGGTGTGCGCCACCAGGCCCGGTTTCAGGGGCCTACATGGCACCCCTGGAGCTCTGGGGCCAGTACAGAAGACCAGTGCTTTATTTTTTGTGCAATAACACACAACTACACAATGTAACTCTTTAACTTCACATCATGATTTCATTAGAAAAGTATGGGACTCACTTATTTAATATTTGGAAAAAAAATTGAGAACACGATAAAGATGCATTTATAATTTGAAGTGACCTGCTCATTAGAGTTAGAGACCAAGACCCAAAAGTTCTGGGCTTATTTTTTTTTTTCTTTTTAAATAAAAGATTAAAAAATTTAAAAAACAAAGCATTGGTTAAATAAACTACACCAAATATGTAATGTTATCTGTAATTTTTAGCAATTTGGAATGTAAATTTGAATTTATTCCCACTATAATTCAAAAATAATAATTACTATTCTAGGATATCTGTTCTCTAAAGCATCTAAACTAAATTTTTAAAAAGAAAAATTCTGGAGAGAGAGAAGATAATCCTGAACAATTCAATAATATTCTAATGTCAATATAAGGCAAATTATGAGTTTAAATAAATATATTATGTTGTATAAAAATAAAATTTGTGCATGTATAGTATAAAAGCCAACTTTCACAGCCAGTGCTACTATGGTAAATATATTGTTATAATATATTTGAATTGTTATATTCAAATATATTGAATTGTTATATTCATGTATAATTAATTAGGATATATTTAAGACTTTTTTTTCCTTTGAGGTAGAGGTCTCAGCAAGTTAGTGAATTGCCCAGGCTGGGCTTGAAATTGGAATCCTCCTACCTCAAAGCTATGCTTACTTAGTGCTGGGATTTCAGGCACGTACCACCACTCCTGGCTAAGACTAAACTACTTTTTAAAATTATTTTGCCCATTCCATTAAAACTTTTTAAATGGATTATCTATTGATAAAAACAGCACCTAGTCTATACCAGGTAATCAAATTTGTTAAATCTATTAAAATGCTTAAGAATGGTAATAGGCATAACAAGCTCTTATAAATAACTGATTGTTTACCCATCTTTACAGTTATAAGATTGTTAGACACAGATGCTCTGGTTTCATTTCCCAGACATGCGAAAAATTTTGGACTCCTAAGCTGAAAGCATTCTTCCAAAGGCTCTGAAAATCACACACAGCAGTGTTGATGCACACATGTTTGAGCACTGTTCCAAATTCATGGGGCCGTACCGTTCTTCTATAAGGGTTTGACAAACTCTTGTTTTGGGTTTGTTTGGTTGGTTGCTTCTGGCTCTTTGAGAGAAGGTGTCATGGTTTGGGGTTTTTTGTTTTTGTTTTTTGCAAGGGGAACAATACAATAAGGACATATTCTATAATACTTTATAATGAATCATGCAAAGAATTATATACAAGTGCAAGAAACCTATCCACACACTAAACACTAAAGAACCCAGATGAGGGCCTAGAGCTCATAACAATGCCTCCCACCAGTCAAACTGGAGGCCTAGAGCCCACAACAAAGCCTCATGCAGGCCTGCTTCATGGATCTGTGCTGAAAAGGCCCAAAGGTCAGTGGTGGAAGCTAGAAAGTCTATGCCAGCGGGATGAAGGATCTGCGCTAACAGGCTGAGGGATCTGAACTAGAGCCAGGAAGCAACACACATGGTAAGAACCAGAGCTCCCCCAAAAGTACAGCCATCTTCAGCAACAGTGAAGTCCTGAGCTCCTCCAGTGATGAGGAAAGCCAAGTTCTCATCTAGAAAGCCAATGAGACAAGCTTCTCCAGGAGGCTGAACAGTGTGCATCTTTCCCTCCAGAGCCAGGAAGCCATGCTCAAGATGAGGACCAGAGCTCCTCCAAAGTTCATTGGGAAAGCCAGCATGACAAGGACCTCCAGCAGAACAGCCCAGGAGGACTAGCAACTTCCAACAACTCCAACAGCTTCTCAGAACAGGATCCCTAACAGTGTCCTCGAAGCTTCTCCTGATCTGCCTTTATGCTGCTGGCAGCAATCCTTAGGTGGGCCTCCCACAGCCAGCACCATGCTAGTTTAATTCAGCTGGGTGTAGTAAGCTGACCACCAGTTAGAAATCCACTACAGAGGGTCTCACTATGCAGTGTAGACTGCCCTTGAACTCATTATATAGCCTAGGCTGGTCTTGAACTCAGGGTGGCCCTGCTGCCTTGGCCTCTCAGGTGCTGGGATTATAGGATTGTGCTACCACTCCAGGCTTCAAACACTCTTCTAATGCAGAGGGATTTGGGTCTCCATTTTCCTGTATGTCTGGTATACATGACTATTTCTCTAGTTTCTCACCTCTTGATTTTGTTGGCTCTATGTTTAGATCAAATTATAAAAAAGCCTAAAAAGTGGATAGGCAAACAGCCAGGAATCTGAACATTAAGCTAACGTTTTACTTTTTTTTATTTTTGATTAACAGAAATAGCCACTGTGTGAAATAAGATGCCTCCAGATGTAGACACTATATGCACTTTGCCTTTTATTATTTACTCTCTCCTCTTTGGACTGTGTGCCTATTCTTAAGTACGATGACTTCTAAGTGGTATATTGTTCTTCTGTGGAGGTTAATTCAATATGCATTTTAATGCCTATGATGAGCAAAAACTATTGAAATTGTTCACTAAATCAAGCTTTGCTCCTAGACCATCTACACCAAATACTCTCTTGTCAGCCATATAACCCAATGCTCAGAACAGCATAGGTATCAACAAATTACTTCATTTATCTCTCCTTTCCTAACCCTTACTGTTATCATCCTTCCATGAAACAAGGCCATTAGATGAAAAAGAAGACTGAGGCTAGATATAATTTCAACACTGGGGAGGCTGAAGCAGGAGGATCAACAAGAATTCAAGGCCAGCCTAAGCTACTTAGTAAACTCAGGCCTCGCCTAAAGTAAATAGTGAGACTTGTCACAAAAATATTTTTCAGAAAAGATTGTAACATTTACATATTGTAATCTTCAACATCAACTTTTAGAAAGAAGAGCCACTTTTTTAAAAAGTCTATTAAAGTATTTTTATTTAAAAATTTAGACCGAACAAGATAGTATGATCACAGAAAAATGGGGTTGGAATTCAGAACCCTGTACTTGCAAGGTAGGCAGGTGGTTATGCTGCTGAGCTGTATCCCTGGCCACAGAAAAATGTTTAAGTATATCCTTGAACAACTCACCTTAGAATGAACTTAACATTTAACAAAGACATCTTATGGGTTGGGCTCCAAATTTTACTTGGTATAAAATATCATAGACCTAACATAGAGTCAGCTATGTTTTACAGAGTTACTTTTACAGAGCAGAAAACTAAATATTTTATTAGGACAAAAAATCTACATAGAACTTAATACCAACAACCTTTAGAAGCTATAAGAATTACAATATAATTTTAATAACATACCTTTCAATTACAGTGTAGTAGTTTGGGGTTTTGCAAGGTGACCAATACAATGCAAGACATATTGTATAAGGAATCAGCCAAAGAAGTACATACAAAGAGTGCAGAAATCTGTCCACACTCTAAAGACCAAAGAATCCAGCTGAAGACCTACAGCCCACAGCAATGCCTCTCACGAATCCAACTGGAGACCTAGAGCCCATAACATGCAGGCCTGCTTCATGGGTCTGTGCTGGAAAGGCCCAAAGGTGAAGATAGAAGGTCTGCACCAGTGGAATGTAGGATCTATGCTAGCAGGCTGAGGGATCTGAACTGGAGCTAGGAAGCAACACTCAATGTAAGAACCAGAGCTCCACCAGAAAGAACCACAGCCATCCTCAGCAAGAATGGGGTCCCAAGCTCCTCCAGTGATGTAGACAGCTGAATTCCCATCAGGAAAGTCAATGTGACAAGCTTTTCCATGAGGCTGAGCAGTGCGCCATCTTCCCCTCCAGAGTCAGGAAGCGATGCTCAAGATAAGGATCAGAGTTCCCCCAAATGAACCACAGCCACTTCACCAACAATGCAGGTTCCAAGCTCCTCCTCTGACAAGAATAGCCAAGCTCACCAGGAAAATCAGCATAGCAAGGTCCTCCAGAAGAAAAGCCCAAGAGAACCAGCAGCTTCCAACAGTTCGCACAGCTTCTCCAAACAGCTTTCCTAATGACCTCTCAACAGCTTCTCCATTTCTGCCTCTTCTGCTGCTGGCACCAATCTTCAGGTGGGCCTTCCACACCCAGCACCATGATAGTTCAATTCATCTGGGTATCACAAGTTAACAACCCACTACACACAGTAAAGAATTAATGTTGCTCAGCTAACTTGCCATAATGTCTACTAAATAGCATTGGCTTGAACTGTATAAGCAAGTGTACACTCGAATTAAATTAGATATTCAATGCCTTTCCAACTAAACATAATTTTCATTATTTATATAGTGTTGCCACCCCCAAAACACAAGGCACATTCACATTCAAATATCAGGCACAAAACGCATTGTAAACTCAAATATTCTTGAATTTCTCAGAGCACTATTTATACATTCCAATGTAAAATAGATATATATTTATTGAGATATTTTCATACATAGAAACATTAAAAATTAATCTTATTTACATTATTCTTTTAATTAAAAGATCACCAAGAAGGAATTTGAAATTATTTACATTATTTTTTCATTTTTTAGCATACTTATTATAAGTACCAATACAATAAATGTATAAAGGTAAAGCACAGTGAAACAAGACAAGGCCTTCCCTTCCCTCAGTTAATGAGCTAATAGATTAATGAGAAACTCAAGAAAGTAAACACAATGTGAAAGCCTTTAAAAAGTGCTACAATTTTTTGGTTCAATGGCTTATACCTTTGAGAACACTAGGGCAGAAGGATCACAAGTTCAAGGCCAGTTTAACAAGGTCCTGTCAAAAGTAAAAAGAGCTGAGGATATAGCTTAGTGCTCCATGGGATCAATTTCAAGTACCATAAAAACAAAACAAAGAACAAAAATAGACTGCATTGTTTTTCACAAATGTAAGGTTTAAGGTATGATTCCCAGAAGGTAAGCAGGGATACAGAAAAGAATAAAACAAGAGAATTGAAGCCATGTATTAAGGTATGCATTTCTTGGGGATGGTACCGTTAAAATACTTGGGGTTTTTTTTAGAGGGGTTGTTTATTTGTTTTGTTTTGTTTTGTTTTGTATTTTAGTACAGGGTCTACAGGGTCTCACTATGCAGATTAGACTCATAGTGATCGCCTGTGTTCAGCCTCCCAAGAGCTGGATTACAGGCACGCACCACACCCTGTCTCAATCGCCATCTCAGTGCGCTCCAGGTACTAAGCAGGCGCTTTAATCTGCTGAGCTATTTAGTCAGCCCCCATTAAAATATTTGTGATCCATGACTATTGTTTGAGTAATTCAGACACTTCTGCATCACAGAGTCCAACCTAGTAAAGGCAAATTCCATGATTATGTATTTAATGATTTTAAGGTATCGATATCCACAATACAGTAGCAGATAAGGCACCTTTGTTAATACATATGTAAGTTAAAGTCAGAATTTTAAATAGGGCCTCTATTTGACTTTATCTCTACAAATTCCATAAATAAAAGATTCTTATACTTTGAAACCCACGTTTTCATTTCATGGCTTCCTATTGTAGAACTTTACCAGGTATCCATGCACCGCAATCTCACTATGCTGAACGACGTTCCTATCATTGCGGCAGCACTACCGAGACAGCGCAGCCTCACACTGAGTCACATATCTGTTAACGTAATCACTTTTTGAAATCACTCGCTGAAATAAGTCAGTTGCTACAGCACAATAAAGAACATAGCTCCTGGGCTCAGGTACAACTCAGCGGTAGGGCGCTGGTGTGGCTGTGTGAGATCCCTGGCACTGAGAAAGAAAGCAAAAACAAGCAAATGACAACAGCAAACTCAAATGCAAATTTAAAAAACTCAAAAAAAAAAAGTGTATATATAATTTTATGCTTGAAAAACATCCTTAAAAAACTGGAGAGCCTGAAATCACAATTTTTAGATTTAAAAAAATAAGAATAATCTATAACTAAATCTTTCTTGATTTAACTTACAGAGAAAACATGCTCTTGTTTTTGTTTTTGTTTTTGTTTTTTTTGGAAAGGCTTCAATAAAGATTGGTTTTTAGATTTAAAAAATCCAATGCACATAACTAAAATTAATTGCTAGCATTTTCTAGAGGCCCATAGAGCCAATTTACCAGCATACAACCTTGTTTAAATTTAGCACCACCTGTAAACATAAAAGACTGATAAGCTAATTATAAAACAGTTTATTCACTACAATCTTTTTTCTTTATCTAGTTGAAGTCCAAGAAAATATTGTTTGAAATGTTCACATAACCATAATGAAAAAATCTGACTATCTTACATCATTTTCAAGACAGAGACGTTTCGAAGCTAGAGAAAGGCCTGAATTTGGTTAAATAATTGAAGTAAACATAAGAGAGAGTCACAAGTACATTTTTACAAAGCCCTAATATGGGTGTGATGGTCCCCAAAACAATGATTAAACTAAATCTAACAAAAACAAAGGGCAAATCCTGCAACAGGATACTCAAGGAATTGAGGAGAGGATTTTGGGGAGTAAATATAATTCGAAGCACAGAAAGGAAACTGAATATGTAGACTGGGTACAGCCAGCCCGATTTGTACACATTGGGGTGACCAGCCACACGCACCATTTCTATGGTGTCAGACCACCGCAGAAAGCTCCACAGGAATATCTCCGCCCGGATGTCTCTCTGAGACATTATCTTTAGGATTCCGGAGTCAAAGGAGGGCTCCTGGGGTGCCTCAGTGACATGGCTCAGTGCCGGCAACACCCCAGTCGTCTTGGTTGCCTGGGAAAGTGCAGAATTTCCTTCATTCTGTCCCACTTGCTCAGTCACAGTTTTTATTTGTTGCAAAGAAGTTGCATGGATGTACCTGTCTTCGTGACCTGCAATAAATTGATGTGTGCATTTTACTTTAAAATAAATATTTTTAATTTAAATTTTAACAAAATTTGAATTCAAGTAAAAAATAATATTCTATGGATTCTCTCAGTGGAGTCCTATATCACAGTGAAAGATAACAATGGAGATAGGGAAGGTTCTTGGTGTCTCATATCTCCCTGGATCTAGACGTTCATGAATTTGTAGCATTTAACAGTAAAAGCCATGACTGGTCACTGAACTAAGCATGATCACACATTACCTCACTCAGTCCTGGGAACACAACTGAAAGGTAGGATTTACTGTGACATTTGACAAATACGGAAATGGAGGCTCTTAAGGTTAAATGATGCCCAAATTTATAGTTAGAACTAGGCAGAGCTGGAATTTGACACCAAGATTTGTTTAACCCCAGATGACAAATCTATAACTTTATAACTGCTTCCAGCAAGATATCATGTGCAAATTGCAAAACATATGTGCCATAAAATCAAATGAATCTAAAGTTTCACCAGTCCAACCTTGTCATTTTGTAGGATGACACAGGTTCACAGGAATCAGTATTCCACAGATATCTAGGCAAGGATTTCAGGGCTGAGAGGGAATCTATTTGACCTCTAGAGAATCATAGTGAAGAGTAATGTGCTGATGTGAAGATTTTTCCCCCTGAAGGAGATGGAACCCAGAGCTTTCGCACTGAGCTACTTCCCCAGACCTTTTTATTCTTTATTTTGAGACAACATCTTGCTAAATCACTAAGTTGCCTAGGGTGGGCTCAAGCTTGTGATCTTCCTGCCTCAGCCTCTCAGGGTGTTGGGATTGCAGGTGTGTGCCACCACCTGGGGCTGAATTCAAGATTCTCAAACTGTTCTTTCTCAAAGGTTTTTGAAGTGGTCAGTAGGATTAGTTGATCCAGGGATCTCTCCTATGCTCACGAAGCTATACTTGGTCAAAACTCCAGTGCTCTGAAAAGTCATTAGTCTTATCATGATTGTGTGTGTGTGTGTGTGTGTGTGTGTGTGTCCACACTGTGTTTTCAGCCTTCATTATATGTATTCAGGATTAGAAATTATGAAGGGACTCTCAAATCTCAAGACCTACAATGTTGTGGATGGAGTTGTGGTCATTGTATTGTTGTCCTTCAAGACACTGGTGGTTCAATGTTGGTTCTGTTTCCATTGGGCAAACACTCAATCACTGAACTATGCTCCCAGCCCCAAAGCATTGCTTTTATATATGAAAGGTATAGCACACTTCCTTGTACATTTAATCCACTGAAACACCACTTTTTTGTGAAGAATTTATCATCCCTAATAGTTTGCTTTGTGAACAAGCAAAGCCACCATATTGCCTGATAAGAATTTAAAGAGACTCATTACTTTGAATAGCACTAAAGGTCAAAGTCAATAAAACATTATTGAACTTCACTGAGCTGAAAGTGAAAACATTTTAAAATAAATTATGATTCATGAGTAATAAAACAT
The DNA here is from genome assembly GCF_000260255.1 of Octodon degus. Lineage (NCBI taxonomy): Eukaryota > Metazoa > Chordata > Mammalia > Rodentia > Octodontidae > Octodon > Octodon degus. The sequence continues at coordinate 2,740,622 of NW_004524796.1, read as the reverse complement.
TTTGTTACTATAAATAAGTGTTTACTTAAAGGACACAAACTTCACTAGCTTTTACTTACACAATTAAATACTTAAAATTTTAAGGTGAATTGAACATTTTTGTAAATTAAAAAATAATTTAAATCCTCAATGAAACATTGCTTCAGATATGAATCAGTGAAAACTTAATACCAGGATTCATGACCCTTTAAAAGCTTTTTAAGGAATCACCATGGCCTGAATAGTTTTCATTTTGACAAACAATACTAGAGTGAAAAACAAAATACTATGCTATTAGCTTAAGATTCCCCATATATGTTGGCAAACATCTGTAAGCCCAGCACTTGAGAATTTGAAACTGAGGCAAAAGGATTGCTGTGCGTTCTAGACTAGGCTGGGCTTCACAGTGAGTTCAAGACCTGCCTGAACTACATAGAGAGACTGTCTCATAATCATCATCGTCATCAAATAATAATGATAAAGGAAGTGATCTCTTTTTCAACTTAAATGCCCACTGCATCTCTTACTATTTTTTAAAAGAAATTCATTATAGAATATATATTCTGTAGAGTATGGATGTCATGACCTGGAGGATCCACCTTCACCTCTCTTAGCTGAAAAAGCTGTTTGAACAAAACTCCAAATGACCTTGCCAACCCTTGGCCATGAACACAGTGTGTAGTTTGGACTTCTGAAAGGTTGCAAATTCAGCGTTCAGGAAGTGACACTAAGAAGTGACACATTAACATTTCCTACACAATCAGTGGGAGTCATAATATCTGAGAATAAAACTTGCTGTTGTGAGCAACACAGCACAGTCACCCCACAGTACTGGAACCTGGAGGCCCCGTGGGGACTCAGTGCATGGACGCTCGAGCCCATATAAAATTCTCCCCTGAAGCCCTTTCCACCACCCTGCCAGGCTGCCATATTGGTGCGTGTGAATGTCCTGGCTGCTGCTCTCAGCATCAACAGTGCTGGAAAGAGAGGTGAATGCCAGGTCATTATTGGCCATGCTCTAGTCATCATCTGGTTTCTAACTGTGATCATGAAACATGGCCACATAGACAAATTTTAAATAATCAGCCCCACATTTGATGTGAAGCTGAAAGACCTGGAAAAGTAACAGAATAATCTACCCCATTCCATCTGTTTGGTTTCACTGTGTTGGTAACCTCAGCTGTCATCATAGACCATGAGGAAGCAAGATGAAAAATCCCAGGAGGGAAAATCCTGGGATTCTTTTTCTAGTGATGTAAAACACATGAATACCTCAGTGGAAAAAAATTCTCCCATGTAGTTTAAATCACCATAAAGGGCCTGGGGAGATGGTTCAGTGGAATAAGTGCTTCCCTGGCAAGTGCAAGTGTCTGAGTTCAATCCCCAGTTCAAAAAAAGAAAAAAAAAATCACCATAAAATACTTACAATCTCTAATATAATGTCATTACTATATAGTATACTATATTGTTTAGGGAATAACAAGGAAAAATGTTGCTAGATGTTCAAAACAGATGCAATTTTTTCCCAAACATTTTCAATCCACAGCTGGCTGAACCTGCAGAAACTGTGGATATGGAGGGGCAATGGCAAATTCTGTGACAAAAATTATTAAAGCAACTTGAATTAGTCTAGGGGTTAATCTGAGAAGTGAGCCTCAAAACAGGCTCATTTGAAAAGTACCAGGCAAGCAGAGATGGGAAGAATAAGAGAAAAATGCATGAGAAAAATGCAATTTGGAGAGTGTTCAAGACTAGTTACACTTTCTTTGGAATAGTGATTTGTCATCTGGTTGCTGAGAAGGAAGAATCGTGTCACACCTCAGATGCCTCTGCCCATGTCACCACTTAAGTCGCCTTTGACTCCATTTTCCCTGAAGTGGGTCTTCCTCTTGCTCTGAGCTCATGTTGAATGAAGAGTAAAGTCTACTTCTTCTCTCCTGAGCCCCAAGGCTTTATTTCATCTGCCTGTGTCACAGTCACTGTGGTACAGGGGCTAAAGGCTGGCAATTCAAGCTCTGCTTTTGCTACTTGCTGGCTGTGTGACCTTGGAAACTGTCGCTGGTCTCTCCATGCCTCTGTTTACTCTTCTTTAAAGCAATCAACAGTGTCTACATCCCAGGACTTTAGTAAGTGAGTTAATGCATATAAAAGGCATATAAGATATCTCAAGGTCTAAGCTCCTGCCTAGGCAAGAGCAAGGACCCAGGATCAATACCCAGTACTACATGCCATGCTAGCCTCGCCCCAGGCACTCTGAGCCAGCCACCAAGACAGGGCATGGTGGCACACACCTTTAATTGCAGCACCAGGGAGGCTAAAACAGGAGGATCACTACAAGTCTGAGCTGTGTAGTGAGACCCTATTCCAAACACATAAAATTAAAAAAAAAATAAAAATAAAAAAGATAATGAGTGGTTTAATTTTTTAAAATTTAAAAATACAATGCACTAAAAGCACTTCTGGTCATAATTCTTTTGGGGAGCTAGAGGGAAAAGGCAGTAAGTAACAATACAACCCAAAGTGAATGGTAAACATTGATATTTGGAAACTATAGTCACTGAGGTAGAAAAGACATAATATCACCAAGGAATACATAAATGATCAAACACAATGTCTACCTAAAAGGATGGTTATAATGAAGTACTAAGTCAATATCTACAGAGCATTTAAAATAATGTCTAACATCTAGAAAGTCATGTATGTGTTGAAAAAGAGTAGCAAGGACTGGCCAGATAGCTCAGCAGACTAAATAAAGTACTTGGTTAGGAAGAGTGCGGCAGGCAGCCTCGGTTCTAGCCCTGGTGTGTGGTACCGGCTCCACCCCCACCCCCAGGGCATGCTGAGAAGGTGATTGAGACTGGGTGTAGTGGCACGAGCCAGTAATCCCAGTGCTTGGGAGGATGAAAACAGGAGAATCACTACAAGTCCGATCTACATAGTGAGACTCTGCAGACTCTGTACTAAATATGTGAAAGGAAAAAAAAAAAAAAAAAAAGAGTAGCAATACCCAAACAATTTACTGCTTTAAGTAGATAAAAGTAGAATAAAGAATAACAGAGTAATATATAACAAAAAGGACAATTAAAGCTTGTTCAACTTCAGCTTTGGTTGCACTATGACATAGACACCATATGTTGAAGGAGACTCAAAGCTTGAGAAACAGCATAACACAATGTGTCCCAAGATCACGAGTTGATTTCTCATACTTGCCTGTACACATCACAAAGAAAAATTCTGTACCCAGAAACAATATCTGTACAGAAGGAGACAGCTTATGTACCTAGCAAGAGCTATCCTGTGCACCTCTTCCCAATTCCCTATCAGCATCCAATGGTCCCCCCATAGTAGCTTAGCCTGAAATTGGTCATGGTTGGACTCATAGCAGGGAAGCTGGCAAACACTACACATCAGAGTTCCCCACTACTGTCTTTCCCTAAGGAACAGTTGATCAAAACTCAGACAGTGTACTATTTCCAGTATTCAAAAATATATGACAATTTTCCCCACGTGAGGAAGAGGACGAATGTAAGACAAATATTTAGCCAGCCAGCAGTTCAGGAAAAACTCATAGTCATACATCCCCAAGTATGAAACACTTCTAGCACCTTTCTTTACAAAATGTGTCGTACTGTTATTCAGAAAATGCAAAGGCCCGGAATCCAACTTCAGCTCTCTGCCATGACTTATGTAACTCTGACAATGAATGGATGTGTCATTTCTGGAATTTTAATGTAAAATCTTAAGAGAATTTCTTTTTGTCTGAGGATGGTTATAAGTTTTAGAAATTGTTTTCCTTTCTACTGTTACTTTATAGATTCACCCAACACTGGACAAATAAATGCTAAAGCCTGATAATTTTTATTTTAGAACACTTCTGTTTTTGAATATTGAGGAAATTTCCTACCCTAGACTTGCTAATCATAAGCTTCTCTTTCAAGCTATTTTGGCCAGTCGATCTGTGTTTAGACAAGAGTATGATTTAATTTATTGTACACAGAAGTAGAGAATCATTATATATTCTTACTAGTTATATATGATATATAGTTAGATGTGTTTAATCAGAAAGATACTATACATAAAATAATGCATGCTGAATCATGTTCCCATAGTCTTATAAGTTTCCCTCAACATATATATATATATATATATATATATATATACCCCTTATTCTAGGATATATATAAAAATAATACATCACATTAATTCAATTAAATACAAATAATAAAATAAAAATGTGAAAAGCATAGTTATTGCATTGCCAAATATAGCTAGTTCTACACTTTCAAAAGGTTTGGAATGCCTCTTCTATAGTCCCTGTATTTTTTTTTTTTTTAATCTTTTATTTATTTGGCATAGGGTCTTGCTATGCAGCTTGGACTAGCGATCCTCCAGTCTCAGCCTCCCCACTGCTGGGATTACAGGCCTGTGCCACCACACCTGGTTTCAGTGGCCAAGGTCCACATGGCATGCAGTACTGGGGATCAACCACGGGTCCTCGCGCTTCCCAGCCAAGCGCTGGGACCGCCGACCTACCTCCCCAGCCCTAGTCCCGCTATTCTTATAAATACTTTACAGCATTATGTGTTCACATACAGACTAGCACTGAATGAATTTAAAACAAATAGAGTCTAGAGTTGGGCTCAAGCAGAGCAACTAAGTTGGCACATAGGGAAGGAGGCTGGTTTATTGCATTCAGAGAACAGATCTCAGTGTTAATTATGCACATTTGCTAGGGCAGTTTACTAACATCTTGTTATGCCCCCTCAACTGAAGGCTGCATAACAGGGAGCTATTTACTGTTTTACCCCAGCACCTGGTTTCACTATGAAATAGGTCCGTCAGTAAGACTTGCCACGTAAAAAACGGCAGGGATTTCTTTGAGTTGGGGGCGGGGAGTGTCTTTGAATACGAGGGTGCCATAACTCTCCCGGAACTGATAGAAGGACTGAGGCTTTCTGCACAGGGTTTCTCACTCAGGCTGCCCTCTGGCCCTGGTCCTAGAGAGAGACTTTACGCAGGGCCATAAAAACTGATTACTTTAACAAGTCCTGGAAGATAGGCAGTGCTGCATGGGGACCTGTGTTGCCTCATAGTAAGAGAAGACTCAAGCAGACTTTGGGCTCAGAGGACTTGCTCATGTAGTGTGGCGGTTGCACAGCCCAGGGAGACAGAGAAATGGCCCCACCAGTAGCAGGAGTGGTTCAAAGCTTTCTGAAGGCCTCCCAGGCACCAGCCACATCCAGGGTCAGCAGACCCTGGGAGAAAAAGGAAGACAAGTGACTCCAAAAAGAGTGTGTCTGGGAGCACATAATAAGCAGGCTTTCCTACCAACTCCCCAACAACAACCACATACACATTCAGAAATGGGGGAGTTGGTGTCCTAAAATAGCAGTCAACACAGAGCATGAGAAAAGCAGTGTTCCCACAGAAAGGACCCCACTATTAATATACTCATAGTGTCAACAAAAATACGACCAGGAACATCTGGACATTCTGCAGGCGATCAGCTCCCTTCGATGAAAGTCAAGAAAATTCAGACATTGAAAACAATGACCTAGGCCTTTCATTTACACTGGGGCCAATAAAAGTTTATCTTCATTGGTAAAGATGTAGAAAACAAGGCTTGTTATTCTAAAGAAACACATCCAGAATGATCCATGCTCTGATATTCCTATCAATCTCCCTGGTCTATTTATTTCAAGAATATTCTGCCACTCTCCAGTGTTTCATTTTACATACCAAAATCATTCACAATTTTTTCTCACTTAGGAAGAAATAAACAATATCAAAACAAATTGATATTGGGGCCGGGGAGGTAGGTTGACAGCATAAATGCCTACCTGGCAAGTGCAAGGTCCTGAGTTTGATCCCCAGTACTCTTCCCCAAAAAAATTGCTAAAAATCATAAAACCTGCCCCAATCAAATGGAACCGTAACTCAAGATTTGGGTAGCTCCTGATGTTCTGCACCTGTAGGCATGTGGCTCACCTCAGGATGGTTTTTGGTCTAATCCACAAAGATTAAATCCTGTCGGCTGCTACTTAATTAGAAGGTATAATTAGAAATGTTACGCACTTTTTAGCAAGTGGCCAGCCACTTATTTCTTGAGAAGGAGAAAAAACTCCAGCACTGACATACTTTCCTGGAACTTCCTTCTTCTATGAAGCAAAAGGAAGGTAAGGAAGGAAGTGCCCCCTCTTTTTGGCATGGCCTGAACACAGTGTCCCTCATACACACCCCTGACCAGACTATTGCAAAACAACACATTATGGAAACCAAGCTCATGCTGAGCTGATACTGTATAATAAGCTATTTCTTAAAAAGAAACAAAGAGGAACTCAAAATGTCATTTATTTTATTCAGAAAAAAGAAAAAACATAATGCCCTCAGCTACCTTTTTTTCCCCTTTAACTCTATAACATATTTTACATTCTGTCTGGTCAAGGCATGATACATTTTAAAATTTTAAAAAATCTGGGAAATAAGTTGATTTAAGAATTTAGATTTGGTCTCTCAACTTCTAAACTTGGTATTGACTATAGCTCCTAATACTTCCTAGAATCAGGGGTAGACATCAAAATTGTTTGTGGGGCTTTAAAAATGTATGAATCTGGCTCAGTATTGTTGCTGATGGCCTGTAATCCCAGCACTCTTGGAGGCTGAGGCAGGAGGAATGTAATTTCAAGCCCCAAGATTTAGCAAGTTAGTGAAACTAGGCAATATAGCAACTTACAAGAGCCTCCACCTCAAAATAAAAAATAAGCAGAGCTGGGGATTGTAGTTTGATGCAAAGACCCTGAGTCCAATTCCTCAGTATCACAAAAAGAAAAAAAAGTTAGCCATGCCAGGTTCTGTCTTCCCCTCTCTATGAAGAGTGCATGTGTTTGTATCTTGGAGATTTTCCTGGTTCTCATGGAGCCCCAAGGTTAAGCACTCCTGCAAATATGTTAACAAGAAGCCTCTGAGACATTAGAAATACAAGTCCAATAAGAATCATCAGTGTCACGTATCTCAGAAATTCTGTTTGGGGGCGGGGCATGTAGCTCAGTGGTAGGTCACATGCTTAGTATGTGCAAGGCCCTGGGTTCTATCTCCAGCACACTAAAAAGAAAAAAAGAAATCGTGTTTTACTAGTCAATTACAAGGAGAAATAATTCAGAAAGGAGCAGTTCCTCTTCCTTCTTCTGTCCCTGCCCTGTGAACTCCCAGGGCTGGAGCGGCTCCACGGGCCTGACTCTGCCACAGTTCATGTCCAGACCTCTGTGCGTGATTGCAGAAAGCCACCTTACCTGGACTGGTGACTGAGAAGATGCGCCCAGTTCTACCCTTTGTTGTACCCTCAAAATTGCTCCTCTCCCCACGTTGCTTCTCTTTCCCACCAGAGCTACTCCACAACCTTACAAACCATTATATTCTCTCCCTTCCATCCCTCTCTACTCCTCACAACAGAAAATGTGGTTTTACTCTGCAAAGACACTGGGGCACCACCAGGGGTCGACTGCACCTGCTTCCTTTCTCCCCATTGTGCCTTATTATTTCCACAGCTGTATAGATCAGCTGGTGAAACTGAAAAATTCCTAGCCCTTACATCCTACTTCCCCAAATTATGGTTTAATTATCTAGGGTTGTAGCCTGGAAACCAGAGAAACTTTAAGCCTCTTAGTTGATTCTAATGTATGGTCCAGGGTGAGAACCACAACTCTTGCTTAGAAATATAAAATCAGAATCATCCAATCCAGCGTGATGTTCTTTTTAAAAATCTATATATAATCAAGGCCAATGTTTTGGCCCCAGCCTTTCAAGGTCAGTGAGGACTCAGGACATAAGAGAACCTGTACTGTAACATCATGTAACTCAGTTGTATCCCAAATTTTTTGATCAAGGAGATTATGGGGCCAAAGAGGAAAGTGATCAATGATGTAGAGTGTGCCTAAGGAGAGTCACATGGAAAGAAAACATTCTCTGAGGCTTTCACAGAGAGCAAATTGGTCAAGCAACTGTCATGACTCATTCGCATAGCTGACACTCACAAAGGATCTACAAACTGTGGTACAGGGTTTCAGGGTAAATCCTGAGGAGATTTGACTGAACTTGGCAGATACAAAAGTTAAATGTCTTGTTATATAGGTCTTATTTTATCTTGGTCTTAACCATCCAGCAGAAAAGTATAAAAATGAAGTATACAAGTAAAGCCATATTAATAGGCTGAGCTATAAAAAGCTCTAGTCAACAACTTCTGACATTGCCAGTTCTATGGAAAACCCACTACTATTATGGACCACTGGACTACATTGGAATATTTTGCTGAATTCATGCATCTACAATATTTAAATGGCAATGGAATATCCATCTCTGACAAAACTAAACAAAAAAGGGAGATACAAATGAAGGACCATTTTGCATCTGTATGTTCAAAATAGGATAGATATACAGCTACATTCTCTTAATTCAATGAATAAAAAGATTTGTACTAATAGTGTTTGTGGACGAGATACCACATCTGCATCTTGTACTATGAATAACCACTAAGAAGACAGCAATATGAAATGTATTAATTATTGAAACTGTCCTACTAATCAATTTTGAAAATGTCTCATTGATATTTTTTCTCAATAAAATTATTTTTTAAAAAATCAAGTCCCAGCCTCAAAGTTCCTGATTTGGTTCATAGAGGTACTGTGCTTGACACTAATATTTTTAAGGCATTATGTTATGTTTCTATATTCTGTAACTATCAGGAAGAAATGGACACAAATAGTATAGAGAAATAAAAGCAAACCCTGCTTGGTCAAGTAAATGATTATACTAATTATCATTTTAATACGGTATTTATTTATAAATTTACAAATTTATTTTCTATGGAGCATTTATCTTTTCTTCATTAAACTGTTAAATGTAATTTTTTTGAGAAAATTGTTGATACATAATTTTTATTTACAGGAAAAAATAAGGCTTCCTAGGCATAGTGTCAACAACCTAACCAAAAAAGTAAAGACTGATAGCTTGGAATAGAGCAAAATTTTAAATTCTCTATTTAAATAAAACGCCTTCAAAATGGCCTGTTAAAAGTGTTCCATGTTCTTTAGGGTGCTGTGCATCAAGCCTCTATATCAAAACCACCATGATAAAGAGACACTCAAAATTCAATGAGTATTTTGTTATAAAATATTCATAAACCACAACGTATATAATTAATTGAAATTGCACTACAGTATCATTTCACTGACCAACTCTTTAACAAGTAAAAGATTAAATGTTCTTATAATATATATATGTAATATATATATATGTATTATCCCATGTAAAATGTGCATACATATACACTAGCTATAAAAAGTAATTCTTAATAAAAATTTTAAATTAAAAAACACCATGATAAAATTATAAGACAAATGAAAACTAAAATATATGTCACAGCTATGATAGCCAAAGCTTAATGCCTTTAACATTTGTAGGATACATGTCAGTAACAAATTTTTCAAAAAGAAAGGATATAACAGAAAACTAGATAAGGAACATAAACATAAATACATAATAATTAAAAATCCAAATGGCCAGCAAAACTATGCAGTTAGTTAAATACAACTAACTCCAAAGACAAACTATTTGTCAATGCACTTGGCAAAGATAAAATGGAATAAATTGCAAGGATGGGGAGAAGTGGGTGTTTTCTGGTACTGATGTCTAGAGGGTAAGTCAGCGCACTCTTTAGAAAGAACGACTGGGCTGCACAGCTCAAAAGCCTTAAAAACCTCACACAGCCTTTGAGCCGGAAACTCTGCAGCCAGGCATTTAAGGAAGGAAATCATCATCTTTGCTGCTGAGGTCCCTGCAGCCCTTGGCCTGAGCCTCCGGGTACTAAAGGGACGACACAGAAGGGACTGGCCCGCGGCTCTGTGAGCAGATTTATTTGAAAGCCATGCCCTGCCAGCGTCATACCTGGCGCCTCTCACTGATGGACCGTGGAAAGCACCGCCTCTGCAGCTCGCTGAGGTGTCTGCTCCACGCTCCACGGGCCTGCTGACCTCTTCCCCGCACGTGCGACAGCCCTAATGCGGCCAAAGCACTCCGTCACCACACACAGCCCCTGTGTCCCCCTTCCAACCCCCTCTGCATTTCTCTGCTTGCACAGCCAGTCCATAGTAGTTCCTTTCTTCGGGCAGCAGTGTTGCCAAGGAGTCTGGGCATGAGGAGCGGCTCTAGGTCTTCTGAGGACACTCTGCAGTCATCACCCTGATATCACTGGGCTCTCAGCCAGTGCTGGTTAACTCTCTCCATCGCCAGCTTCTGTTTGGCGGCCACCGTGCTTGGGGGCTTGTGACTCCCACAGCCAGCACAGGGTCACTCCAAACACAGACCTCCTACACCACACACGGGTTCTAGCCACGACCTGTTTCCTCCCCAGCCCAAACACCCAGGGCCTTACTCATTCCATATTCCTGGCTTCTCTAACAGCACTGATTAGGATGGGGAGGGGGGTGAAAAAACAGAACAAATCCAGTTATTCAATTCTAGAGGATCAGCTAAGTGTGGCATGACCCATTAATACAATGGGATATTATTCAATGCATACAAATGATGCAATAACAGATAAGTAATAAGATAGACGCACACCATACATTAAGGAAAAAAGTAACAAAATGTGTTTCTTAACTGAAGAATGGACACTAAGCAGCTGTCAGTAATAAATCGCTAGATTGTAAGATGATAGTTGATATTCCTATTTATTATCTGTTAGTCTCTATTTTATAACTTTTTAACATTGATATGTATTCATCTGGGAAAATAACATTAGAAATAAAATACATTTAAAATGGCATGTTAAAAATATTCCACATTCTTTAGGGTGCTGTGCATCAAGCTTTATGTGCCCTAGAAGCTTGGGGCCCCTCTGCCTGAAAAACTGAATTTGCCCAGAGCAGTTTGCCTCTAGGCAGTGCCAAATCCTGATTTTGCAGAAAGCCAGGCCTGGAGAAGGAATTTGGCACCTGAGCTGTGGCAGTGCCATAAAAACAGGTATAGTGGACAACTCTGTATGAGGTTCTGGACAGATGGTTTTCTTTTTCTTTTTCTTTCTTTCTTTCTTTTTTTTTTTTTTTTTTGCAGTACCAGGGATTGAACTCAGGGTCTTGCGCTTGCCAGGCAGGCATTTATTCTACTGAGCTATCTCCCCAGCCCTGGACGAATGGTTTTAAAACCTGTAGGTCCCACCCATGAAATCTTACATAAAATAACTCCTAAACAAACATTGTGTTGATCTGGTTGAGTAGTAATGGGGGCCTCTAAAGACCCCAAACCTTCCTTTCACCCGAGATGTCACAGCAGTTCTTGAGGTCATTTTGTAGCTTCCAAAATGACAAGCTGTCAAACCAGTAGTAGTTGGTTTTAAGAAGGTGACTTCCATTCCAGCAGCAGATATGTTGATTCAGGGTGTGAAACACAACTGAAGCTATTTTTACTTCCCAAGACCACCCATTCATTTGTACACATACCTGAGTTCCCTTGAGACTTGACCTTCCTTTGATATGGAAAGCTTTCTTCCCCACATCTGCCCACAAATTCCTAAAAATCCCAGATTTACTCTTTTCTCCTTTCTGACCCCTAATACCATAGATTAAGTTTTCCTCCCCTGTAGACTGATAGTATTTTATGCATGTATTTTATTCTACCATTTTGTAACATGACTTTCAAGATGGACTACATGCACTATTTAAATAAATACTGCAGGTAGGACTGAAAACTCTCCTCCCAGCCATGAACACCTTCAACTTGTTGTCTGTAGTTGCTGATATATAAATAAGAATTAAGGCATTTTAGTGGCACAGAGATAGACAGAAAAGTCATCATGATTGGCGTTCAAACAGTATAGTATCTATCATAACAGCTAGTGTAAGGAGAAGCTGTGAGACTCCATGGTGTGGGGATCACCTTAAAAGAAGAAGTTTGCCTTGCTACAAGGCCTAGGAGGAAGGAAACATGGCAGTTTCCAGTGGAGAAAAGTGATCATCACATACAATCACTGAGGCCCAGGCTATCATTTGGTGCAGTACGTACTGCGGGTAGAAGCTGTTTCCCAACAAAAATCATTATTTCAGTACCCCAAGACTTCTCTAGAACTCACTGAAAGAAGTCAGTGTTCTGACCCACAGAAGAAAGGCAGTGCAGGTAAAGCAGCAGCAGATCAGCTCAGGTCCCGCAGACAGGCAAGCTTAGGAGGAGGATGGACAGATTTTGGAGCACAGACTCTGGTAGGAAGGGTGCAGACACCGCCTCCATTTTGCACAACAGAATGAAAAGAGCAAAACAGAAGCAATGGGATACTCAGTGATCTGAATCAAAGAATCAGAGCACTGCTGATGCATGGGGTCTGGGTTTTAGAACAGGAGCAGGAACAAGACAGGAGAGGAAGAAGAGATGGAGAGCTAATCATTAATAGATTGATACAACTGGCAAACTTGAGACAGAAATGTTAGGGCATGTTGTTGTGCCCACAGGCCAGTAAGGCAGGGAGATCTTCAAACTGGATGATTCCACTGTTGTCATCTGTTCACATGATTAGAAATTAATATTATTAGGCACTATGCCTAGCTCTGAAATCAGCATAACTCAGATATCTATGTGTGAGAAAAATATTTCCATGAAGTTTCACTCTACATGAAACGATGCTCTTAGGAATTGTGGCAGTATGATCACTTGAGACTGAGGCCTTCTCAGGGGTCATGGGGTGTCAATAAAAAAGATACCCTGGCCCAGTACACTTTGTATATAGAATAACTTGTATTACAGTTTAGAAAAGGAAAAGCTACATAAGAATAAAATTTTACAGCTTGGCTTTATGATAGGGAGGATGGTACAGGAGCACTCCATACATCCAAACATGTTGTACCTCCCTCGCTTTATCCAGTCTGAAGTCAAAAGTGCTATGAGATAATGCACAGCTGTGCATGCCAAACTACGTAGATGGAGTAGAGCATATGCTTTCTCCACGTTTTGTAGAGGGAGACAAGTTCCCGAAATCTTGCTCATCATCCATTCCGACCCTATTTATTTGATTATACAAGGATCCTGTAGTGGCACAGTATTTATAGTATACTTGCTTTGAATCAAATGTATCCATTAAATTTATATGTTAATGTGGTTAAGTTCCATGGGATAAGTGAGACTATCCCATGAACTCAAAATTTACATAATTTATTTTCCTAATATGCACATTAAAGATGAGTGTGAGAGACTGAGTTGAAAGCTTGCATAAAAATTAAGTGCATGAGGGGCTGGTGAGATGGCTCAGTGGTCTAAAGCACCTACTTAGAACAAGCGTAACAAAGCACAGGGACCACGGTTCAATCCCCCAGCACCACATGCCAGCCAGCCCC
>NW_004524796.1:2716623-2725896 GCF_000260255.1 Octodon degus | reverse complement strand
ACCACTTTGGAGGTATATGACCTATCATGGTTTTATTAGTGCAATCTTTGGGTGTTTTATAATCCACAATTAAATTCATATAATTCTCTAGGATACGACTATAATATTCAAAGTATGCTACCTGTAACAAAGGTAACTGCGGTATCATTGTAATCACCTAAACTTAAAGATTTAAGAGAGCTCCCACAAAAGTATAAATATACATAATTTACTTGGGTGATTCTTTCACCAAACATTAAATTTTTGCTATTAAATATTTGATAGTTTTATTAACTCATCGGAGCCACCAAAATGAAGCTAAAAATAAGAACAACTATCAAAATAGGTTTAAAAATAGCTATGTTTAGATAGCTTCATTGTCAATCTTCCATCAGTATTGTTATCTCTAAGAGAATATACAGTGTTATTAAACATTATCAAATAACAGAGTGGCAGAAAAGTGAAAGTCTCACCAAACTTTAAAATAATTGTTTTTAAAAGAATACTTACTCTTTTCCCTCCCTCTAAGGGGATATATCCTGAGCTTTTCAATAATGTCAACCACAATCAAGGACAGCAGAACAAGAGACACAGGCAGGTCTGGTAAAGAATCAGGTAATAAATCAATGGATCCATTGGTGTTCTTTTGCACCTGTTTTTAGAAAACCATTTGGACTCATTAAATTCCTGTACTTACTTCACTCAAAATTTTTTCAATATTTTGCAAGCAGTGCTGTTAATTATAAGTCCATTAACTAAAAAATTAAAAACACGGTTTTTCAGCTTCTCAGATTGTAAATGTCTCAAGGTAATCGACCATTTCTTAAGATGCAATAAGGGTTCATCTAAGTGGGATAGTTTTCAATTAAAGAGAGGGCTTAGGTATTGCATACAAAAATAGAATAGCAGGCTCAGGTGACAAAGAACTTTGCAAGAAGAGAAAGAGATGAGAATGTGCTCTTCTAGTCACACAGAACCATTACGAAGTTACAAAAATTGAGACAGTGTGGTGTGTCCTAATATAGGAATAGAAAGGTAGGCAAAGGAGCAGAACAGAAGCTCAGACACAAATCACATAGGTTCACAAATGACTTACAGTGAAGGCAAGCCTCCGGAGGCATGGACAGGACAGACTTTCCCACTAAATGGTACCGTGTCTGCTGAGTGTTCTTTGTAAAACTTGAGTCTCAACTACACCGCATAGACAAGCATCAGATCCAGATGTACTGTGGCTCTAACAGAGACTAGAAAAACAATGTCCCTCCAAAGTATGAGAAGGGGGAATATCTTTAAGATTTTGAGGTTCAGACTCACAATATAACATTTTCCCAAATAAAGGGCCAGAAGTCATGTTCACAAACAGAAGAAATTGATAAATGCAACTACTGTTAAGTTAATATTTTCTGTTCACTAAATGATACCAGGAAGAATATGATGATAAGCTACAGAATGTGGAGATGTCAGAAATACACATAGCCAAAGAAGGGACTGTAATGCAGAGATAACACATTCAAATTCATTTTTAAAATATAAGCAATCCAGTAGGAAAATGAGCAGGACAAAAAGGTGCTCAACCTCACTGCTTATGGAGGAAATGAAATTTAAGACTACAGTGAGATTCAGGAACACAGCAACTTAGAATAGAGACATACAATGCAAGTGCTGGCCAGGATGAGGAGAGACAGAAACATTCATTCTCTGCTAGTGGATTCCTACTAAAGAAAAGAGAATAATCTCTTTGTAAACTCAATGGAAAACTATTACAATGGAACATTTGAATATCTTCCAACCTATCAAATCTACTGCTAAGTATTTACTCAAGTGAAATGCATGCAGATATGCAAAAGCAATACATTCCAAGGGTGGCATTATCTGTAATGGCCCGAAATGGAATAAATTGAAATGCAGATCAAGAATAGAATCAACAAATTGTGATATCAGGCAGGGGGTGTAGCTCAATGGAAGAGTACGTGTTTAGCATTGCTGAAGTCCTGAATTTGATCTCAATTCCATATGTTAAATAAATAAATAGTGTTATCCCATAAAATGAAACACTCAAGAAATGAGGATGAGTGAACTAAACTATATACAGACACCTAACATAAGCTCACATACTTTTGAATAAGTCAGCCATAAATTACACCACATACATATACATATATTCATATGTAAAATTTGATTACTGCTGCAGAAATAGTAAAAAGCAGGCAAGCTGTTCTGTGGTCAAGTTCCCTTTGCGAAGGAGGAGAAGGCAGTCACTGCGAGGAGCCATAGGTAGATCTGGCCAATTTGTAGTTTTTGGCGTAAGGAGCATTTGCACAGGGCTTGCTCTTTGGTGCTCCACCGACCTATGCTTTGTGCATGCTGCTGCTGGTGGGATACACTTCAGTGAAAAGCTTAATAGAAAAACTAAGCAGAAGAGGAAGGAAAAGATATAAGATGGGAGGCGCTATCACTGAAAAGAACCAAAAAGAGTTATCAAACTCCATGTACCCTCATTATTCCTTGAGAGGTTGTAAATTGAATTTTTAAAGCTCTTGGAGAGCTTTTGTTATTTCTCAACACTTTGCAAATTAATCAAATTAATAGAGCATTCTTCTCTGACCTTCTTGGATAATAAAGTTTTCACAGCCTATTAACTTTGCTTATAAAACTGTGACCCTGCGGACATACTCTAGACTCCTTTGAAAGCCATATTTAATCAAAGCATGAAGTAGTTTTCCAAGAGCTGTCAACTGAAAGGAATTTGTCAGTTGATATCAGTGAACTTAAAGTTCAAGAGGTTGTTCTTTTGGCTATTGCTACATTCCATTAGAACTGAGGACAATCATGAAAATCATCAAGTTCGTAGAAGGAACAAATGTAGATCAACTTTTGAATTTTTTATTCTCTTACTTTGAAATAACATCCCCATCTTATACACATAAAGACAAGAGTAATGAATTTAAAAAAATTTTTGATGTGCGTCTTGACAACCACAGAGCTAACAATATAGGTACTTTAGATACACATACTGCAATTTGGAAGAAAATTGGGTTCAATAAATTTCAAGAAATTTATTTGGCACATTGTCGTCAAATTCCAATCATAGAAAATTCCAGAACCTCAAAACTTTGCAGCAGAAGAAATCGAAATTCCATACCTCAGTCACTGCTATAGAAAAGCTGAAGCTGGGGAGTGTAGTGAGTACTACACACATCGTCAGAACAGGCCTCCTAGCAAGGGAGAAAAAATAAGCAAAAGCAATAATGTTCAAGATCAACAGTTCCTGTTATATTTTGCTAGTTTTGCAGTTACTGTTCCATTCATCTATAGTTTTTTAAGAACTCAACTGCTTCCCTATTTCCATTTCCCAAATGTTTGAGTATGGCAAAGAGGAACACATGCAAAAAAACAGAATTATTTTCTCGAACAAAGGGGTGAGAGATTTTCACGTAATTAGCAAATCATAGACTACTAAAGCCTCAAAGCACAAGTGAAACGTCACTCAACATTTCCACATTCATTACTTAGAATCCTCCTCATGAGTCAAGTTTTAGTGACCAATGGGAAAAAAAGGTCTGACTTGCTCAAGCTAGAACACGTCCATGTTGTAAAATTGATTTTCAAAAAATATATATGTAGAGCCAGGCACGTAGCACATGCTTGCAAGTTCAGCATGGAGAGAGGTTGACAGAGGATTGCAACTGGGAGTCCCTCCTGGACAACTTATAACAAGACCCTATTTCAAAATGAAAAAAAAAAAAATTCACATACACAAAAAGGCATAATTTTTGAACTTATTTTTAGTCCACTTACATATTGTATGAGCAATAAAGTAGTGATTAAAATATGATGTGGTGAAACTGTATCTCCAACGGAGAAAATAAGATGTTTAACTTCAGTCACTGATGGAAAGACAACAGATGTTCAAAGGTTTTCTATAATGAAATATTTGCCTCCTCCTTCATTAGTTAAGTACATTGTTTAGGGGCCAGCAAGACAGCTCAGCAGACTAACAGGCCTGCTTAGGGAAGCTTAGGGAAGCTCAGGACCTGCGGTTGGATCCCTGCCACCATGTGCCCCGCCAGCCCCGCCCCCAGGGCAGGCCAAGCTGGCCAGAGTCTGGGTGTGTTGGGGCACGCCTGTAATCCCAACACTGGGGAGGCCGAAAGCAGAAGGATCACCACCAGGCCCAGCTGCATAGAGAGACCCTGCAACAACCGAATTAAAAATAAATAAACTAACAAATAAATAAATATTTTGTTTTGTATTTTAATATAATACATGTAGATATTAATAAAGAAAATATAAGCACTGTTCTTACATCTGTGAAAAAATAAAATAAAATTTCATGACAAAATAAAGACAAACAATATGCTGTGTACCATAATCCTGAAAGAATGGCCAAAATGTTACTTATAGTACAAATCATAGATGAAAAAGACTATCTCTTAAGAAAAAAGAAACAAGCAGACAACACAATTCTTTCTTTGTAATAAAGTAAGAGATACTAGTAGTATAGATGAAAATTAGCTTGCATATTGAAATACAATAAAATAGAGAATTTGAAGAATTATTTGAACATCACCCTACTTCCTATTTCTCTTTTTTATTTACCCATGTATACATTTTGAGTTTCTTGAATAGGAGAAATCATGCTACATTTAAGCTTGTGTCTGACTTATTTCACTTTATGGTCTCAAGGTGCATCCGTTCGCCTGCAAATACCTCATGGTTATCCTTCTTTATGGCATTGTATATAAATAACGTACTTTCCCTATCCATTCACCCATTGAGGGGCATGCACAGTTTTCTTTTTTTTTTTTTTTGGTGGAACCGGGGATTGAACTCAGACCCTTGCGCTTGCTAGGGAAGCACTTATTCTACTGAGCCATCTCCCCGGCCCACATGCACAGTTTTCAAGATCTAGCTGTTATAAATTGTGCTGCGATGAACACAAGCAGGCGTGTAGCCTTTCATATAATGTGTTTCTCAGAACAGAAATCATTGTTTTCAAATTTTGAACAATTTCTCCGACTTCCCTAGCCCAGAGCTCTCTTAGATGCTACAAGTGCAGACTCGGGTTAGCCGGGAAGACTGCCCCTTTTTCCTCCCCAGGCCTAGTCAATACCAGTTATGATGGGATTTAAAACTGATACCTTGGATTCTTCGAGCCCAAATCCAAGTTCCTGCAGTACAAGGCTCCCAAAGAAACATCGGCAAACATCGATCAGCCCTCTTTTCCTCAACCAGACATCTATAGGAGGGATTGTTCCTGGGCCTCTATCTAAATTATCTTCCTGGGTTATGTCATCCATTTCTGTGGCTTTAAACACCACCCACTTTTCCCTGGCTCTCAAAGGTATGCCAGTCTTTTTTCCTGAGCTCTAGATTTAAACACCCATGTGGGTGCCATCTCTCCCTATGTGGCAAAGAAAATATATGACTTAACATGCCCAAAAGAGAAGGCACGTTCTCTTCCATACCTGCGACAATCTGTCATCTGATCCTGTCTGATTTATCTCCCAAATCCATTCTTTTCTAACACAGCAGTCGGTCCATCACTGTTTCTCATTTGCAGTATTCCCTGTCTGATTCCCACTGGTCTTTCTTCTCTGGCCTAACAATATTTTCTCTTTATTATCAAATGGATTCATAGTCTCATTTTATGTTTTGTTTTATTTTGAGACAGGGCCTCATTATGTAGCTTAGACTAGCCTTTGAACTCACTAGGTAGCCCACGCTGGCCTTAAACTCACAGTGATCCTCCTGCCTTAGCCTCCAGGGTACTGGGATTACAGGTGTGCACTGAAGTCATATCTTTTAAAATGTAAAACACATCTTATTACCCTGCTCAAAAAATCTTTAGTGCAGCAATACTGAAGGTCGTGGTCACGCGTGTCTGTAATCTCAGCACTGTGGGCTGCTGAGGCAGGAGGATCAAAAGGTTGAGCCCACCTTGGGCACACTAGCGGTGAGACCCTGCCTCAAAGTTAAAAAATAAAATATACAATAAAATAAAATAAAAAGAGCTGAAGTTGCAGTTCAGTGCAAAAGACCTGAGTTAAATTCCCAGTTCCAATTCCAGCACCCTCTGATGCTGGGCGAGGGAGGAATGGTCAGTGTTGTTTAATGCATACGGAGCCTGATTTTTTTTTTTTTTATTGCAAATGAAGGATTCTGTGGGCCAAGGAGATAGCTCAGCAGCATAAGTACCTGCCTGGCAAACACAAGGTCTCAAGTTTGATCCCTGGTAATACAAAAAAAAAAAAAAAAATGATTTTATAGATGAATGGTGGTGAGGAGGGTACAGTGAAGTTAAGGTCCTTAATGCCACTGAATCACACAAAAATTGGTTAAGTTCATAATTTTATGTTATATTTATTTTCCTATAATTTTTTAAAAAATCCAGTGGATGTGCAATGTGATTAGAATAAAAGTGTACCATATTATTCAAGCCCACCAGGATCCATCTTTTCCTGCTACCTAACTCCAGAAACCCTGGCCTTCTGTTACTTCATCATTGCATCAACCTGGCCCGTCTCAGTCTTACTGTCTGTTCCCTTGGCCAGGTGCTCCCTACATTTCTGTTCTGTCTGGTTCCTTGTCCTTATCTGTTTCTATGGAAACATGAAAATTAGAGGAGATTCTGGTGGGGGCTCAGAAGGGAAAGAAAAGATCTTCAGACAAAGGGTCTGTCTCTTGGAATGGTAGGTATATTGTAATGGATAGAATGCTGCTAGGAAGATGAATGTGAAAGGTGTTTCTGGTGTTTAACATGGAAATGAAGATAAATGCTTTTGGAAAAGGATCCAATTCATAAAAAGGCAGAAAACTGAGCTGTATTGTGCTCCATCTGGTAGAAAAATAGGACTTGGAGACAATGAACTCAGACATGGAGTTTGAATGCTCCTAAGAAAAGCTTGAGGCACAGTCTGTTTTCCATTTGCTGCTGCGCCTTGGGACCACAAGTAGAAATGCAGCCCCAGCCCCACAGAGTTATTCTCAAACCTTAAGACTTAATGAAAATTTCCCTCCTAGGTGTTGAACTTTCTCGAGGCCTATGGTTCCTAACTGCCTCCCAATTTCTTCCTTACAAATGATCTGTGCTGTTCCACTATTTTGGATCTGATCTCACAGATTCGTGGGTGAAGGGGATGCTGTGATGACTTCAGAGACTTTGAGTTGCTGATGTTGAGACAGGCTTTTGAACTCAGAATTGATGATGGAATGATTAATATTTTAGATGTTAGGGTCAACAAATCTATTTTCCATGTGGGAAGAACATAAATGTTTAAGAACCAATAGGATTAAATCTAAGGGTTAAATTTTTTTCTCTTGAACAGTTATGTTTAAGGTCCAAGTCCCAGCCACTCAGAATATCCATTAATGCCATTTATGCTCTAAAACAGCATATTTATAGCAGCCATCAAGTTAAAATGGTGTATCAGAGTGTACCATAACCCAATATGGCTAGTATCTTTTAAAAATGGAGAATTTAAAAGCAGAAATGCACAAAAGGAAGACAGTGAGGACACAGAGGAAGAAGTCATGGGAACATGGTGGCAGATGCCATGACGAGGGGTTGCTACACTACAGAAGGCCAAGCCTTGCCCTTAAACCAAAAGCCATGAAGAAAGCCAGGGACTGATCACCCTATGTCCTTCAGAAGGGACCAACTTTGCTAACACCTTCATCTCAGACTCCAACTTTGGGATGATACATTTCTTTAAGTCACCAAACTTGTGGGACTTTGTGACAGCAGCTCTTGACAACTCATATGAATAATAGCATTTCCACTATTAACATCATAGATATAGCTCTGAAAGTCTACTCATGCTGAAACTAATGTAATGATACAGTGCAATCCACTGAAGAACAGAACTTGGGGCATGATGTATTTTCCCGCCCAAAGAAATGGACTAAAAGCTACCAACATCCCTCCATCAGCATCTGTGATAAAGTGGCAATAGGAAGGACTCTCCCAAGAGTGTGGCCCATGAAGAAAGATAGGAGCTGGAGCACCATGAGTGAAAAATTCCCGTTTATGAGCCAACATTCTGGCCCTGAGATCACTCATAGAGTGATCAGATAGTAACTTGGGAAGAGGATCCTTGCTCAGAAGTGTAGAGATTTTCTTTTACCTGACTCATTCAATGTGTCCCTGCCTGTTTTCCCAGGATTCCCACAATCTGAACTTAACTCTCCAGAACATGCTAACATTTCCTCTCTACACTCTGAGTGAATTCATCCTACATGCCAGATACTTAGGAAAGTACCTGTATGCACCCCACAAAACCCACAACATTTCTCTGAGCGATGAAGACACTGATGCTGAAAGTGGAATTCATTTGCTCCAGTCAGAGTTGAAAGAAGAGTTCCAATCCCCATCTTTCTGATTCCAAACCCACATACCCACAACTGCAAAATTGCACCACTCATTTCTCTATACTTGCTCCTTTCTAAGCAGGTCTTCCCCAACTGCTTAAAAAAAATTATGCTTATTCTTCTAAGAACACATGACTCTTAGTCACCCTCCTTTTGTATATCTCTGCACACCCCTTTCCAAGCTCAGTCCAAATCTGGCTTCCTTCTGAGACTGTCTCTGAGTCTTCCCCTAGTAAATGTACATTTACACAGCACAACCCCAAGAACTCTCCCAAGGAAGGAGTGATGTGGGCTAATGGGGAGGGGAAGGAAGTGAGGTGGAAAGAATGAATTAGGAAACAATCTCTCCTACCACCCGTATTAAATTCTGATGACTCTATTAGCTGGATTATTAATGGACTCAGGGGTGGGTCACATAAAATTTAGAAATTTATTGTATAGTATTTTGTTTTCTGGATTTTTCATGTACATTTGTGCAGCCTCCACAGGAGAGTACAAAATCCTTAATGGACTCAGGTATTACCCTGCAATAGTCCAGGAATAGCAGCAACTACAAGGATGAATCTGTACAAGAAGACAGGACACATAGGTGGAGGGCAAAGAGCTGATGATGGTCCTGAACACTAGCTATGTCCTAGGACATAATGACTTATACCCCTGATGTTAGTTTATGGATGGGTCTGCCATATACCTAATGGCTACTCAGTAAATATTAGCTTATAAATGCACCGAATGAATGAGGAATGGGAATGGAAAAGAAATTCAAGCTGTAATTTACTGCTATTTAAGCAAACTCTTACAGTAGCCTAGAGGATCACTATAGGACTAAAGAATTTATGGTAAAACCATCACATCTAAGATATTTCTGCAGGTATGGTGATACATGCCTGTAAACCCAGCACTTATTTGGGGGCTGAGGCAGGA